>NC_056737.1:276957366-276969866 GCF_019279795.1 Protopterus annectens
TTGAAAAAATAAATGCGTAGAAGTTTTAGGCTGGTACTGAGTAATCTTAAATTAGCATACTCTTATCATCAGCATTTTATATTTATTCTAGAGTGAAACATGTCTGTGTATTTATATTTGAATACGTATTTTATTGTGACTCAACAAAACCTCATTTACAGTTTGAAGACTTATGTTTCCAGTTAAAAAATGTGAGAACATTCCAATGAGTGCTTGGGGGAGATCTAAATGGCGTTACTGGTTGGCAAGAATTTTGGATAGTTAAGGAAAACAACTCCTTTGCTCCTAGTGTACAGATACTGTGTGCAGCCAAAGGGATTTCATATATGTAGGTAACTTGCAGGAAAGGGTACAGCATGAATGACTCCAAGTCTTAAATTCCTTGTAGAAAGGCCTCACATTAAGGCCAGCATTTCAAACATGCTGAAAAAGAAACTGCACTATAGTTTTGCAGAGGATGGAATTATGAAGGCAGCCTAGAATAAAAAAAAATAAAATCTAAATGGATCTTTAAGTGAAGTGGGAAAAGAGTAGGGAACAGAATTCCTGCATGCATATATACAGGATTCTTTACTTCCATGCAAAATGTACATTTTTAAGTTTTATTGAATTGTATGGTTAGTGGAATGCTTGGGCTTAAAGCGGTCTTCAGTGAATTATACCAGGTACCAGGTCACCTCTATCTTTTAGAAACTCATGTTCATTAACAGCAGTGTAACCCCTTTTGGTTGTCAGATTTTCATAAGTATTAAAGGCTTCCTTTCATGTGTGGTTGTGTATGAGCCTTATACTTTATACAATATGCATAAAATTATGGGTTTTCTTTATGGCTCAGCAGCCAATATTCTCATTGCACTCTCACCTGTGCCTTAAGAGGACCATTTTAATTTACCATTGGGGAAGAACTGGAGGTAGTAAAGATCCCCTGCCATTTTTAATCATTACTTGTGTTGGGGAGTGGTATAATGGTTAAGGTGTTTACCTTAGAGACACAAGGTACAAGGTTTGATTCTCTGCATTTAAAACAAAATTGGTTTGACTTAAAAGGGCCTACAAGGACAGTTAGCCTAGTACCTACTTATGAAACTATGTCATTTACTATATCATAATTTTGTGTGGTAAAGTTATTTTAACTCATCTCCAGATAGCTTGCCATGATCATATTGTGGTTAGTACTTTTGTGTTGTGGCTGCAGCAACCTCAGTTCGAACCCGAGTCACAGCAGTATGTAAAGGAGTGGTGGGTTCACTTTTAAAAATGTCCATATATTTAAATATATTTAAATTTGTGCACAATACTCACAAAATAATACAGGTAGTTCATAGGTAAGTGTTAAGCTAGTTGCTCTTCTGGGATATTTTAAGTCTACCCAATTTTCCTTTCAGAGGTGAGAGCCAAGCCTCTACTTTGTGGGTTTGTCCAGGATTTGAACCTGAGTCCTCACACACTCAAAGTAAGAATCATATTCCTACACCAACAATATATAGTATAAAGTACAAGGCTCAGATATACAGCAGCACTCCAAAAGAAGCCTTTAATACTTATGAAAATCTGACAATTAAAAGGGGAATACATGGCTTGGTGTAGGGTTATGATGGTTGTTTTGGGTATGAGAGGTCCCAAGTTCAAATCCTAAACTTAAAGATACAAAAGCACCTATGAAATGGGTTTATGTGATGATTTTTGCAAGCTGTTCTATGTAATTATTATTACTTTTTTCTTTGCTATGGGGGTGTATCTTGCTTAATCATGCACGACAATAGGCCCATTGCTATCTGATTTCATGGAGGAATTGCAGCTTTCAGAAATTAAAACAGAAGTCATGATTTTTCAGTTTTCCCTTATTCACATTCACATTCACTCTAGCAACTGGAAGCAACACATGCCTACAGTGCTGAGCTGAAGTGGAGGCAGGATTTCTCAGCTCACCATGCCCCTTAAATAATATACTGTTCTCTCTCCTGACACACTGTACTTCAACTCACTCTCCCATGAATGATAAACCATGATTGCTTGAAAAAAATGACTATTTGAACTGACTGTCAGTACAACTAAGCTACATCCTGCCCACAAAGATCTAAGAAATAATTTTTTCAGTGGGTAATTCCCTCACACCCCCTATGTCGGGCCACACCACTAATATATGTTGTTAACTTCATGGCTAAACAACAGTGAGGAAAGAAGAAACTATCCAAAACAACATATATCAATCTCATCCAAACACTGATACCACTGTTACTTAGAAGCCTAACATACAAGTTATGATGAGTACATTTTGCCAGATATGACTGGACAAAAAGAGCACAAACAAATCATTATCAGGGAAGTGTAGGATAAGACTTCTATATTCTACAGTGCCAGTGTCCATCTTCTGCCTCACCACAAAGATGGCATTTGAGCTGCAGAATGCAATCCTTGCCCTCATATAAATAGGCTGGCATTGTTCACTGATTTCAACTCCAGCCTGGCCATCTCTTCTGCACTTGGGTGTGCTACTCAAGGCCAAGTACAGCTGGTCATAGTAAGGAAAAGAAATCTCTGCACCATAGAACTGGCTATTGCCTGTCAGCCATTGTCTGATGTTTGATCTTCAATTGCTCACCAGATTTTGACTCGGTAGGTAGGTTTTGGAAGATTCTGAGAGACAACAGTCTGCTTCTGGAGACTAAAAAATATGGACTTCGGTCAATAAACTAAAGCGGTTTCTCATGCATAATACTAGTTTCCTCCAGTTTGGGACCAGATACATATTGATGTGATGCTGCTTGGTTTCAAGAAGGCATAGTGAATGAGAGTAAAGGCTGGAGAGGGAAGGACAGACTATCTGACAGCTGGTCTCCTTATAGATGGTGACCAGGGGAGGACAGAGCATCTCTAAGCAAGTGTCTTCTTTCAACTCTCTCTCGTCAGCTCTTCCTGAAAGTATATTATAGTAGGTCCCTTCAGGTGTACTGGGTGGATTTTTCCAAGAAGGGAAGATAAAGTATCTGAAAAAAAGTGTCTTTGGGGCATGGAAGGCAGTGAGGGAGATTGGCCATGGAAGTAAGTAAATAAACAGATCATCTGGTAATACTACTGTCTCCTGGGGTGATGTGTTCTGATACGTGACATGGTAACTGACTTCACACTTATAGTTCTTGTGGCTATATTACCAAAGAAATAGGCTAGCACCTGCCAGAACCTGTGATGTGACACAAAACTAGCAGAAAAAAAGTACCTACAGACTCTGTGCACTTCAGCAGCTCTGTATGCATGAGCAGTTGTCAGAACTAGAAAATAATGAGAAATCTAAGAAATATCTGCTTTTTACATAAGGGCTTGTGAACTACAGTCAGTGAACAGATATTTATTTAGTGATGTATAAGATCATTGGTTATCTCTCATTTTAATTTTGTTCCAGGCATGAATCTGAGCACACGTGTTTTGTCCCTGGCTTTCTTTGTACAAAGGCTGTAGGCCTGACCATGATGCAGGTGAGGGAGCTTTAATAGTGGATCCAACACTGAGGAGCTCAGTGAGAGAAGCACAGCATGAGTAATTTAAAGTGAACTCTCCTACCCTAGGAATAGACTGTAAGGCTTCTCAGCAGATGAACATACCCTGAGTGAAACTGGAGACTAGACCACTGTATATGGCTCATTTGACTGGGTTCTATGAGTAGCTAACATGTGAAATGTGGAAGCAGCAGAGGAGACTAGAATTGCTGCACTCCAAGCTCAACACACATATCAGCCAGGGGATTATCATATAACTGTCAAATCAAGGCCAGCTGCAAAAGTCAGACTCCTGCTGCCCAAATCTCACCTCTCTGACCTCAACTGAGCAAATAAAAGGCTAAATGAGAGGAGCTCCTCCCCACAGGATTGTGTGGGGCACTATGCTTAATAATACAGGGAGAATAATATGGGTCAGTATAGCATAAAGAATAAGTGAGATGGCCAAGTTGGTAGGGACCAGAAATCTACAAAACAGGTTTCATAGTTATAAAACCACACTGGATCGTAAATATGGTACATGTTCATGACCACACACACACACAATTTTATTTTAGTTATATAGGTAGAAATACACAGATTAATTTAGAGGTGCCCAAACTCAATGCAAAAATGTGCCTGATTATTATAATCTATCAGCGTTACTCCATTGTGCTTGTATCAAGTTTTGTACCCTGCCTAGACAAGAATGATTAACAGCTGGCTATCACAGTCTCAGCATCTCTTTTATCAGTTGATTAACTGCATTTAAGAAACTGTTTCTTCAAAAGATTAAGGAAGTCATCTACTTCAGGGAACTGTCACATTGACAATATTCCCCTAAGAGTTGACCCAGTTGTTCAGGATTTGGGGACATATGTGGACAATGACCTAATGTTTGACCAGAATGTGTCTATTGTAAGAAAGTCCTTCTATATTGCATAGTTTATAAACACTCAGATTGTGTCTAGATCTAGGGATGCCACCCCCCCCCCTTTACTTAATCCTCATTAGGCCAGTCACTGAATATAATGCCTCCTTTAGCATGTATCTGTGCAGACGCAGTCAACAACTTGAGCACCCACAGAAATACCTTACTAAAAGGATGTAAGGCCTAAAGAAAATGTCCTACATGGACTGACTGAAAGCCCTGTCACTATACTACCTATCCTACAGACTGCTAAGAGGTGACCTGTGTCTGAAATACCAGGCATCCTCCGACCCAGTACTGATAGATTTAATGCACATCTGCAAGTCAGATGACATCAAAATACACAGTCTAGGGATCTAAACCTAATCTGCAATATCAACAGAATGGTTTGGATGGACAGATATATCTCACAGAGGATACTGCTGCTGTGGAACACACTCTCCATCTACATAAAACAAAGTTTATCCCCTTCCATTTTCAAATGCAAATTAGATCTATGAATCTATGGGAAACAGAAAATTTACCCCACGACTGCCATTGTGCTACTAAAGATAGATGCAGCCCCTAAATGCTTTATCCCATCCATGGAATCCTCAAGTTATGTATGGCATGATCCCAGTTATTCTAATTAGGAGTAATATATAATTATTTTCTAGGGGATGGGTAAGGTTAATCTTTAACCAGATGGGGTAGGTTATTTCAAGCACAAAAAGAGAAACTGTCTGGCTTAAAATGGCCGGTGAGGGCAGCTGGCCTAGTACTTACCTATAAACCTATAAAAAATTAGCTGAAGAACAGTTCATCTACTGAATGCAAAGAATAGAATCAGTATTGTTGATATGTTTGTGGACCTGACCTAAACTAATCTTCAGTGCAGCACTCCCTCCCCATCAGTCATGGCATGACATCACTAAGCAGGGATGATGCTATGCCACCTCAGTGGATATCCCCATCAGTCATGGCATGACATCACTAAGCAGGGATGATGCTATGCCACCTCAGTGGATATCCCCATCAGTCATGGCATGACATCACTAAGCAGGATGATGCTATGCCACCTCAGTGGATATCCCCATCAGTCATGACATGACATCACTAAGCAGGGATGATGCTATGCCACCTCAGTGGATATCCCCATCAGTCATGACATGACATCACTAAGCAGGGATGATGCTATGCCACCTCAGTGGATATCCCCATCAGTCATGACATGACATCACTAAGCAGGGATGATGCTATGCCACCTCAGTGGATATCCCCATCAGTCATGACATGACATCACCAAGCAGTGATGATGCCATGCCACTTTACTGGATATTTTACTCTGACAAACATCCATGGTATCTGACAGAAGAACACTCTTTGTCAGGTTGCTGCAGTTAGCATTGTGCTGGTGAGCAATTTCAGTGAAGTCTACTTAAATAATCAAAAGTATGAGCTTGTTCTAAGATACTTCATTGTGTGTCTTACACTCTGTCTAGGCTCAGTTACTTGCATAAAACATGTTAATAAGTTTAGTTTCACTTCCATTTCTTCTTCTTTTTTTCCTTTTTAAATGTATTTATGGTAATTAGGTTTTGGTATTCTCCACCTTCAAATAAAGTATAGATGTTCTTACAAAAATAATTGTTTCTTCTCATCTTCCAAGACATACATGAGTTCAGTCATTACCTCTCAACCTCTTAGAGCGAGAAAATCTGGACAAAGCCTAAAATGATGGGGGGGGGGGGGGACAAATAGGGACATATTTTAAACATTGCCCTTACAAACTTAGAAAGTTGATAGAATAATAGGTTTTGCATTAGCATGTATTTTCTGTAGGATGTGGAGTCTTAAACTCAAATGTATGTCATTATTTAATGACTTCAGTCCTCAGCTATTTGCCAGAAAGCGACAGAGTTTAGGGGGAACACACCAAAAATATGAGGCAAAATTTTGGACATTCTGCGAAAACCTGTACAGTTGAGAAGTATGGTTCAGTCCACAAACTGATACAGCAGCGAAGTATATTGAAACCATAAGCTAAGACTTTTAGGCTTCCTTATAGTTTTTAACTTCTACCAACTCACCTGCAAGGTCTAAGTGCACACTATTTTCACGCTGTATGCACCAGTTTGAAACCATGACCTTTGTAACTTACAGCTCTGTGGGTAAGGAAGCAGCATCCTTAGCTGTTCATACTACATAGGTGACTCACTTCTTGTTAGGAAAATTCCTCCAAAAATGGAGGAAACTCTGACTTTTTGGATACTTCTATGATAATTCTTGGACTACTGAAATTCCCCGATCTGTTTCCTCATATTGTCATCTATTCCTTGGTGGAGTATGAGAACTATATGTTTACCCTCATCCCTTCCTTGGTCCAGTTTAGTACCTTTTCACATATGCCATTCACAGTAGTAACTGCACCACCCTTGATCTGTGTAAGCATCAGTCAGGGTGCTTTCCTGTGACTCTTCCACTGTGGAATCTGTCAGCATTGCTCCTCTGTGCTTGTATTAAGTGTACGCAACCTAGACAAGAATGCCGAATAGAACTGAAGTCCCAAATCTCCCACCAAGACAGGGCCTTAGACTGGTTATTATTGAGTTATTCCCTCACCCCTACCATCACCCCAACCTTCAGAGCTGAATCCATGGATCCTGGACTGCTCTGGAAACCTGAACTCTTAGTATTGGAGATGTGCAGTATGGAGCTACATTTCTATAATACAAGTGGGAAGGTGAAACAGCATCACTCGAGCGGGTGAAGTACTTAATTTGAAAAGATCTGTATCATGAGGTAGTGTGATACAGGTGATCTGAAATGAAGTTGTATAACTTTAGTGAGATATAATGCAATAAGGACTGAGTTGCAGAGTAGGGAGGATGTCAGTGGTGTTTGTCTGGTTATTATGACTGTCAAAGAATGAGGTAAGATACCTTACTGCTTCCTATTTTAGAATGTCCTCTTTATATGCATACATCTGATCATGAATTATGTTACTATAAACACTTGTATACATCACTTAGGCAAAGTAAATTGTCACATTAGCTGTTATCCAAGCAGGTGGACAAAACTTGTCCAGCAAACTGCTGTACAGAAGTCTAAAAAGACATGTGTAGTCTTTGTTACTCACTAACGATTTTCCTGAAACAAAATGGTGTGTGATGAATCTTCTCTGCAGCTGTATCACTCAGTCAAATCGGGTCTCCTTCAGGTGACTGGAGTACAAGGGGGATCTTTTTCACCTAAGTGCTCACTATTTCTCTTTCAGTAATTTATTTTTGCAGTGCAATAGTCATTTTGTTTCATTGCTCCCAACAAAGCAGTAACTTATAACATCATGTATCTTGTCTATGCAGAATTTGTTGTTGCACCTTTTGAAAAAAAATACACTTTTGACTCTGAATATTGCTCCTGGTTCAACACTGATCCAGGCGAATTAAGGTTTTATTTTGCTTCTGGCAATGTAACGGTTCATATATACAACAAGATGGAAACGCTCAGTCTGAGGAGCATTGGAAACAATTTTAACAGCGTTCTATTTTTTTCTGTGAACTTTGCCAATATTATTGCTTCACTTATATTTGTCAATATGTAGATCAATAAATCACACATGGTTGGGTATTCTTAAACAATACTTACAGGTATTTCAGAACTGGGAGATTTCCAAAAGCATCACGGTCAATGGAAGTTAAACTTCTTGCATTTCGAATTTCACTGAAAACAAAAGATAAAAAAATTGTAAAACAAATAAATATAAACAAATATAAAGGACAAATTTATGGGACATTAATCTAACACTACCCTATGAAAAAATATAATTTAATAATGAATATAGGAATATTTTGTTATACAACAATATAGAAATTTGTTTGGATATGTTAACCAGTTGCAATCATTACACAGCAGCTTTCTGTGAGGGATCTGCCACCCATGGGTAACAATTATGAACACAAAGAAAGTGCATGTACATTCCACAGGTAAATGCTCTGATACAAGATAGTTCAATATTAAACTAATTTTTAAATTCCTCTCTTCCTGGTTATTTTCACTTAAAACGAGTCTGTGGAATGCACAGTTCATGAAATTTAAGTACCCCCCCCCCCCATAATCAACAGGGCATCTTACCAGACTACTTAGCTATTATCCCCTTTGCCCTTACAGTGCCTAAACAGTAGTGCCCAGTATAAAGTAATATCTGTCACACCACGAAAAGCAAAGCAAGAAAAATTCTTTACCAAAGATATCATCTTATACACTCTCCAGGTTGAGAAATGTAGATGTTTTACTGGCAGGATTATAGTATCTGTTAAGCAAGATTAATTTATCGCTGCTGTTTGAAAGTGCCAGACTGCTGTCTGCACAGGTCACGCCAAGCCCTAGCTCTTGCTTTGCACAGTTGCAGTACAGTGATAATATTCTGCTGCCTTCCATATTGCTAAAACCAGGTGGTTAATGTCCCTTAGTTAAACATTGTGACATGACTTCCCCCCTTCGGGCTATGCTGCATCATTTTTCAGAAATTTTACACTGCGTCTTGTCAGTGTAGGATGTTACTGTCACACCATCCACATGGCTCTCAGTGAAGGGGTCTGAGAGGCATATCTGTATGTTATGATCTTTAGGACACTTGTTTTCTCTTCTGTCCTACTTTATATTTTTATAAATAACACCCAGTAGTTTCTATCCCATTCTAAATGTTGATTAGTCTCCTTTTAAGTTTTATTCTCTTAGATTCAAGATACAATGCCATTTTATGGTGAAGGACATCACATTACTTACAACACAGATTAAGAAAGTCAGTTATGAACAGGATGCGTGGAGTTAGAGTATAAAGAAGAGACAGTGTCTGATCAGTAAGAAAAGATATTCAATGTAAAATGAGAAAAGGGAAGTAAAACTGAGATAAAGCTGCACACTAAAGAGGCTGAAGCAGGTGGTTCATGAAGGTCAGCTATGGTAAGCAGACCAGAAGATGCAGAAAACAATGAAAGTAAGGCTTTTGACAGGGTCAAACACAGTAACACTGCTGGGCAACTAGAATAATAAGAGCCCTTTGTCTTTCTCTCTTTTTTTTTAAACAATCCTCTTTATTAACCAACATTCCAGAAAATACCATATGCCAGCAAACAACAATTCATCATCACCATAACCCTTAAACAAATCCGATAAACATATAATAGTACGGCAATCAATAACCGCATAAAACTAAGTATTATATTGTTAACATGCAGAATGACTATATTGGCTGAAGCCACTTACCTCCTTAGTGGCTCATTTATTACACTTCCATATTGTCCTCTGGTGCCAGCTCTATAGACAGGAAATCAGTTTTTCAGTCTTCTACATCATTAATTCAACCCAATCAGAATAATGTAATTACTGAAGTTATTTTTTTCAAGCAATTTTTATACAGAAATTTGGGGGGCAAAACAAACACAAGACCACTTTAAAACAGGAAGGAAGACAGACTAGAATAAAATCATTGCAAACCACTATATACAGAATCCATCCATCCATGGTTTGAGTCTCATCTGATTCCTTTAGTGACCCCAATGATAAGCACTGCCATCCATGAAGTCTGCTAGGCAAATAGGGAAGGAAACTAAATCGCCAGGCATTTCTTTCTGTGTCTCACATGCACACGCATCACATGCACATCTAGAGACCATTTCAATTCACCAATCCTCCTACTGTACATCTTCTAGAAGTGGAAGAAAACTACAGTTCCTGGAAAAAACACATAAACAAAGGGAGAGCATGCAGATTTTATACAAAAGCCCCCCAGCCAACAGTCAAACGAGAACCTCTTGGCATGAAGTAACAATGCTACTCACTGCACCATTGTGATTCTCGTATACATGTCTCCTGCAAATCTTCTGTCTACATCATGGTAGATGATACAACTATTGATCAACAGTTTATGCTTTAGCAAGCAAAATTATTAGTTCAAAAGCAAAGTGTATATCAACTATGTTAATTATACAACATTTAGCTGTACAGTATCATCTACTTCAGTAGCAATTTGTTTTTGTTTTTTTTTTAACTTCTGATCTTGTGAACCCTTTTACGTACTATGTTTTCTTCATGATGTTAATAACCTTTTCTACAGATGGGACTGACTTTGTTTTCCACTTTTTGGCAATAGCTTTTGGTGGCAAGCAAAAATAAAGCGAGTACAGAGGTTTACTGTTTTGAGTGTAAAGTATAATATATCAAGAATAAGGTGGGTGCTAGTTGCACCTTATCAAATCAGAACTTGTTATGCACACTTTGGGGATGACATTTAAATAAGCATGAGTTGTCACACCTCTAAAACATGTGCAACCAATCTCCAAATTCACCTGAATGACACCTTCAGCAAAATGATAGGGTCCTCAGTGAAACCCTCCTCAGCCTACAAAAAATTATAGGAGAATTTAAATAAGCATCACCAGTCAAAGAACCAGCATTCCCTAGGTTTTGGTGGCATATCTAAGGGAGTTAAAGGGATTCTGCCTTATTTACCTGGTGAAATCTAGAATTGCAACTCATGCTTTCCAAGCTAAAGTGATTTCATTCCCCTTAGGCTGTGTACAAATAAGCGACTTGATACAGGGATAATCTCCTCTTGCTTCAAGTAATCACATAATTCTTGAAAGTATATTCTCATTTCAACTGCACCACATTTAAATTTTGAGAAAATTCGGTTAGTCAAATAGTTTCCAAGTATCCCCATTCTGGACTGCAGGAAAGAATGTTCAACATCCTTGTAACTTGCTCCTGTTGAATATTTTTTTTCTTCTGTTATCTTTTGCAAAAATAGCATGTATAGATAACTATTGATTAAGATCTGAAACTCGTCTTTCAAATATCCCTTTATTTGGAAAAACTGACCAGTGACAACTCCTCTAAGTAAATATCTGTGGAGTTAATATTAAATACACATTTTACAGATAATATAGGATTTTTGATCCAATGATTGTCTAGCAAATGCTACTGTCTGTTCCCATGCTTAGTACCCTGTAAAACCCTGCCATATACACCTAGAAAAATATTTTTCCATTAGGTCTTATAATCTCTCATTAAGATATTATGAGTCAGTTGTGACATTAGCTAACCTCCATAAAGCTAAAAACCTGGGATCCCTGATTATACATTGAATGATATTTGGCTGATGGAAAACTGACAAGAAAAATGTCTATGATGTGATTTGTATAGGCTTAACTTCGGCATGTGATAGGGTCATACACAAAATACTGATCAATAAATTAGAACAACTAGGTATTGATGTAATCTTGATAAAATGGATAGTTACATGACTAACACACAGGACTTACTCCCCTTAATGCTTATCTATAATTTCCACTCTTAGTTATTATTTTTTGTGTTACAGCCCCTTTTAACTAAACCATTGCAAGCAGAAATTGGTACCTGTATATCCACACCTCCCAGCAGGATTGCAGCAAATCCAAAGGAGAATAAGGAGACTTAACCAGAAAAATAAAAATAAATAAATAATAGCAGTTTCACAGACTATTTGCAGTGTATGTTGCTCTTATATTTCCTTATAAACTGATTAATGGGGATTCAGTGTGTACACTAACCAGGATGTTACACCCTTAGGTTCCACTATCCCCCAGACAGTCTTGTTTCTCTAATTTATTTTTTTTCAACTGACAATTCTGCCAATGTTGTCAAGGGGAAGAAAAAGGCAAGTAAAAAAGGGAAAAAGCTAGTGTTTCTGCAGGGCAGCAAGGTGCCCTGCACACTGTGTCTGTGAATGTGCCATCTCTGTGATGGCACTGCAGACAGGGTACGGGAAATCTCCCGTTTAGCACTTCTGCATATAGCGCTAAAATGGAGATTTCCCTTTACTCCACTGTAGTGCGATCTCGGAGTTGGTATATTAAAGTAGGGGGGGTGTGGGGGTTGCAGGGGGGCTTGCCCCCTGCATACACTTGTTTTAAAAGTTTTTTTTTTTGGTTCCACTTGAAAGCTTCGATGTTCCGAGATATCGATGATATGGTCTCGACCATATGACAGTCGATGTTTTGGAATTTCAATGTTTTCAAGTGGAACTAGATATATATATATATATATATATATATATATATATATATATATATATA
>NC_056737.1:276972366-277024866 GCF_019279795.1 Protopterus annectens
TAACCTTTATGAATCCTTGTCAGTATTTAAAGCTGCAAGAATATCAGTAGGAAAACTAAAATTAGGAGGAAGAAGGTGTGAGTTATTTTTGTGTTATCTTAGTGTAGGCATTATTGAATCCCTGGATAGGTCTTTTTTCATATTTTATTTCCTGTCATAGTCTTGAAATTATGGCTGTCTTGCTCACACCTCTGATCAGACCATTTAAAGATATGTTACTAACACCTGGAGTTTTAAAAAATTAATTTTTACCAAAATAGAAAGTATGCAAATGGAGTCCACAAAAAAGAATATCTGGATGTATAGAGCATCATGTAGAAATTGAGCTTTGAGATGAAATCTTTGCAATGCTCATAGGTTATGCTGCATGGTTTTGCAATTATTAATGCAATTATTATGACAAATTTAGACACCTGGAAATGTCACTAGGATGTTCATAGTCAAGTACATGAATGCATCACTAAGGTTTAATGAGTTAACACTTTTAAATGTCTGTTTTTAATAGAAGGCAGACTTAACAGGATGCAGCTCCTTTTCAGGATACTTACCTATGTAAAGTATCGGGGCTATAAAACCAGCATAGAATTTGAATTTGATGAATAATGAGCTGAAACTAGTAAGAAAGTACAGGCAACTAGACAAAGAGTATGGTGTGGTTATACACTGGTTACAGAATGAAGGACTTTAACTTCTTAAGTTGTTTCCAGCACAGGGTAAATGTAGGAACATATGCATTCATTCTTAGAATATCTGAGAGGTTTAATTGGCAGGCAAGTGACACAATCTTTACTCCATGTTCCACATTAAGTTATGTGTGTGTGTGTGTGTGTGTGTGTGTGTGTGTGTGTGTGTGTGTGTGTGTGTGTGTGTGTGTGTGTGTAGGCTAGGTCAGAGATGCCCCCATAAATGTGGAGAGAGAGCAGAAATAAGCTTCTCCGACAGCCAGCGCTCCATCAGTGGTCAACACCTAAACTCATCTACAGTGAATGAAAGAGAAAATGTAATGTGCCAATGAAAATCATCATATTTATAACTACAACCAGTAATGGTGATAAACACTGCATATGGTTGCACACTAACATATTACTGCATTGTACTGCTGCGTCAGAGAAAAAGCTGAAATGTAGAAAATAACTGGAAAGACAGAGACTACTGAAACAAAATGAAATAGCAAATATTTATAGAGAAATACACAAACCACATGTGCTATACAAAAAGCAGTACGTATTCATGAGATGGTCAGGTCAACATACAGAGTTACAGTAGAATCCAAGCATGTATCTAAAGCAACTCTACCGAAGAAGAACCAGGCAAATGGAATACATTATCACAGGATGCAGGATAAAAAAACATGTACATAAATTGAGAAAACCATACGGTTCATTTTTTTTAGTCTGCTTAAAGTTGTATCAAATGGTTACCATTACCTCCTGTGGCTGTTCTTCATCTCTGTAGATTGCAGGCTGCTTCCTGTCACTGTATCTCAAACTTGCCATTTACTTAATTTGTCTACTTTTATCTTTCTTACAGCTGCATTTGCCTTTCTTTTTTTCCATCTCTCTTTCATTATTTTTCTCTCTCTATCTTTATTTTTTCTGTATTTTTGTTCCCTTATAATGACAAATATAATGCTACAAACTAGATTTCATTTTCTAGGAACTGTTGCTGTTTCATGGGTCTTCTCATTTTTCCATATATCATCTTGTCAATTTCCTTAGTCGCTAGCCACTCCGCTGCTACCACTAAAATGGAATTTAACACTTATCTTGTGATTATAACTGTGGGTTATACTTCCTGTCTATAAAACTTTCTGTTCCTTTCACTATCCCTGTTAGTTTAATAAAAGAATCTGTTCCCTCATAGCAATTTTTTTTCTTTTCTTCTTTTTCCCCTTTTTGTTGTCACAGTGCCATAAATGAAACCTGCCAATTCAAAAAATAAATAAAGGTGGAAGGAGTGGAAAAACAGTAGTTATCATGTGCTTTTTGACTAAAAGTTCATATATATCATTTTTGGGTATATATCATTTTGTGTTACTACTTACTCCTGCTGACATGTCAAAAATGTCAAGAGCTTGTCTTATTGCTGGTGTTGTACATTGTGTAAGGTTACATGACTCTGACAAGAGGGAAAACATGCTTTTTTTCTCATTGCGCTCTTTTGTGAAATACAGCTTGTTGGGCTTATGATTTTATTCTTTTTATAAATGTTTCTGTTTTGGAACAGGAGATGAAACTGCCTGAAGATAATTTTGCCACAAGCAAGAAAAAGTTTAAAAAACAGCAGGTAAACGATGTATGTTCTATGTTTGTTTTTATTCTTTCATTTGCAGTTCTCTCATTCTCCTGTTGGTCTTTCTTCTTGCATGCCATTCTCTGTGTGTTGGGTGAAACCCTGCCTTCTCTGGGTTTATATTATATGAATGAAAGTTCATATAATCGATCGCTCTAATGACCGAAAATCCTGGAAATCGAGATTAGTGCTGTGGGAACGCAGTACAGTGAAGATTGGCGTATTTGCCCTTTCCTCACTGTAGTGCGATCTCGGAGTTGGAATATGTATTTAGCGGGGGGGGGGCTGTACCCCCCCAATATTGTTTTCGATTTCCGAGATTTTCGCTCATTAGAGTGATCGATTATATGAACTTTTGTTCATATAATATAGACCTGCCTTCTCTTTACTGTGTTTGACAGAAAAAATGCTTTTAATGCACTCTTTGTACCTTTTTACTTTTTCTTCCTTTTCTCTAGCTCTCAGGCTTTTTTCTCGTAAAAAGTGGGATCATTTCCCACAGATAATGCTAGTTTATTTCTCCACTTTGTGATTGAGTGTGTGCATGCATGTGTGTTCATTTGTGTGAGTATGTGTGTTTCATCAATGAATTCACTGCCCACAGTATCTCTAGTATCTTTATTTATTCATGTTTTTCATGTCAAGGCAGAGCTCTACTACAAACCCTTCCTCCCCCTCAATATTTCTCTTTCTAAGTCTGTACATCTTTGTTATGCTCTGTATTTTCCTGCAAAAATGTCTCTCTCAGTGATGCTGCATAGGAGGAGGAGAGGCTGTATACCACTATCAGTCAGTCCAGGGTCTCATTCATTGCAAGAATCTTGGTCTATTTTACTTGGACATTTTAACCTTCTTTTGCGACACACTTTTCCAAAATAAATCAAAGAGAAATTTAGGAAACATGTAACATACTCTTCTAAACTGAATGCTTAATGTTTGTCTTGGTAGAATCACACAAGAATTAAGTCATTCAGGCATAAATGGGCACAATATAGTCTCTGCAAACATGGGTTATATTAGGGGCACGCACACACACACACACACAAACACACACACACACACACACACACACACACACACACTCCAACAACAACCACCATGAGATCAAGTATTTGTAACTAGATGTAATCATTTTTAAGAAGTGAGAGAATCGGTGACTGGAAGTGATCAGGTTGTAATATTTATTTATTTTACATTTGTTTACTGGGATTGTCCGACTGAGCCAAAAGAAAAGGCCTATTTTCAGTGGAGGCCCAGAGAGAAAAGCTCCAAGTGATTATCATAGAAAAAATACAGCAATTAGTGTAGTACATGGTGACATAACTGAGTTGGAATGAAAGACAAAGATAAAAACATCAACAGTAACACAACTAATTCAGTTGTGATGGTTAACCACCCAAATTACATATAAAATGGTTGGTCCTTCAATGCAAGACAATAAAGTATTTCTGCTTAGAGAGGTGGGGTGGTAGCCTCACCAAGTTAAACAATTAGAATAAACATAAACAGTAGTAAGCTATAGATATATTCCAAGGGAAAAGAGACAAGGAAATAAGCATTAGAGAGGAAATAATATAGGATGAACAATGATAGATTACTGTGAGGTCAACCTGGTGTTGACAGAAACATAGCCAGTGCTTATTCAAATGGGTCTTGTGAAGAGTTTTGAATTTGGAGGGGTTACCTGTGCAAAGAATGGCCTGGGGAACTGAGTTCCATATTTTGGAGATGTGTTCTGAGAATAAGGCATCACCATAGCTATCAATGGCTTTTGAGACTTCTAGGAGAAGTTTGTCAGATGAGTGGAGGGTTCTTTTGCTAATGTAGGGTTTTACTAGATTCATAAGGGCTGGACATTTATGAGGTAGGTAGATAATGGAGTGGAAAATTGTGATTTGTATAAGGTATAGTAGGTTTGGGAGTTCCAACCAGTCTAGTTTGTGAAGAGCCGAACAATGATGTGTTCTGTATGAGAGGCTGGTGGCAAACCTGGCTATTTTGTTGTAGCAGGCTTCCAGCTTATTTAGATTTGTTTTCTTTAAATTTGTGAACATTGGGGAGGCACTGGGGAGGCATATAACAGAATGGATAGTAGATGGCTTTGGGCAGTGGATGTTTTGGTATTATGAGTGTAGAATAGTTTGGCTCTATAGAGTGCCCCAAGTTTTGTGTGGACCTTTATAATATATATTAGAATATAGTATGAATATGAATACATATTAGAATATATTATGAAAGACCACTCTTGGACTGTAGAACCTGTACAGGGGATATTTGATAGAGAAGGCCATTTTTAATGACTTTTGCCCATCATGTAGGCTGTATAGTTGCTATTTCTGAGTTATTAACTGAGAAGGAATCAGTATACTTGATCTGGGAAGTCCCAGTTCAGTACATAAATCCTTTCTAATTCAAAAACATTGTTAAGTTTGATCTGACCTCATTTGTTGTGACTGTGTAAGCCTCCAGGTACAGTATTTCCCTTCTTACCTTCCAAAGGATGTGCCACCTGTGTATATAGGCCTGGTCCTTGTGGTCTGGGTCATGTGAGGTCTTCCAAGGAATAGTCAATTTGGTTAAGAAATTAATAAGTACAGTAAATACAGTGCATTTCTAAACATAAGACAAATGATTCAAATCCAGAAGGATTTGTTATGTTCTGCTTCAATGCAAGCTTTGCTCACAGGACAACAAGCATCATTCCGCTTTGAAGAAATCAGTTTACAGCTAAGCTTTTGTTTTAGATATATTATGGGATAACCAAACAAAATGACATCTACATCATGGGTGATTTTCTAATATGGTCACCATGCAATTTATTTTCCCTTTTATGAACTGCTTATCAAAGCTTTTGAAAATAAAATTGTTTTTTGATTTTATTAAACATTATAATTTGAAAATAGCTTAATTAATATTTTCCACTAAATGGAAGTTGATGAAACTCCACAGCTATCATGGGAATCTCAGTATGCCATGTCCTGTTGTGCTTTTCCTGTAACACCACTGGAATACATGTTTAAACCAT
Organism: Protopterus annectens; assembly: GCF_019279795.1. NCBI lineage: Eukaryota > Metazoa > Chordata > Ceratodontiformes > Protopteridae > Protopterus > Protopterus annectens. The sequence continues at coordinate 276,977,684 of NC_056737.1, forward strand.
TAAAACAGTGAACAAAGGTGAGAAAGATTTCTATTACCCCAGAGTTATAGCATCTTGAGCTACAACTTCAAGTTCCCAGTTGACATATGAATAACTCAATGCCACCACCCTGCAGTATGGCATCAGGGAAACTATACAGTACTATACCAGTGAGGAATTCCAGACTGTATTGGACTACAGTTTCATTAGTTCCACTGCCCTGCTATGTTACAGTATCAGGAGTTCCGCTGCCATACTCTACTACATTTTTAGGGTTATTCCATTGCCATGCTCTGCTACAGTCTCAGAGCTGCCACTGCTGTGCTATGGTACAGTCTCACGGCTGCCACTGTTGTATTATGCTACAGTATTAGGAGTTACTCTGCTGTGCTATGCTACAGGATCAGGATTTCTGCTGCCATGCTCTACTACATTTTTAGGGTTGTTCCATTACCATGCTATGCTACAGTCTCAGAGCTGCCACTGCTGTGCTATGGTACAGTCTTACGGCTGCCACTGTTGTGTTATGCTACAGTATTAGGAGTTCCACTGCCCTACTATCCTCCAGTATCAGGAGTTCCACTGCCATACTCAATTACATTTTTAGGGTTGTTCCATTACCATGCTATGCTACAGTCTCAGAGCTGCCACTGCTGTGCTATGGTACAGTCTCACAACTGCCACTGTTGTGCTATAGTACAGTATCAACAGTTCCACTGCTGTGCTACACTACAATATCAGGAGTTCCACTGCCACGCTGTACAACATTTTTAGGGTTATTCTACTACCATGCTCTGCTGCAATATCAGGGCTACTACTGCTGTGCTATGGTACAGTCTCAGGACTACCACTGTTGTGTTATGGTACAGTACTGGGAGTTCCAATACTGTGCTGTACTGAAGTATTAGGACTTCCACTACTGTGCTATGCTACAGTAATAGGTATAGCAGTGTCATGCCCTGCTACATTTTCAGGGTTGTTCCATTACCATGCTATGATACAGTATCAGGACTGCTATGGTACAGCATCAGGAGTTCACTTCTGTAATGTACTGCAGTATCAGGGTGTTCCAATGCCATGCCCTCCTACAATATCAGGGGTATTCCACTACCATTTTATTCTCTGCTACCAGGTTGTTTCTTTGCTAAGCTGTGAAATAGTGTTAGGGGTGTTCCAATGCAATGCTGTGTTACAAATCATTTTTTTCCAACCCCCCTCTGTGCTACAATATCAGGGAAATTCCGTTGCCAGGCTGTGCACCAGTACCATGGGGTTCAAATGCTATGCTATATTGCAGTATCAAAGGTGTTCACTGCCATAATATCAGGGCTATTCCATGCCATGCCATACCATAATATCAAGTCTGTTCCTCTTCCATGCTGTGATAAGCTTTAAGGGTGTTTCACTACTATGCTATGCTAAAGTATCGGGGGGGGGGTCCACGGCTGTGCTGTGCTGCTATATCAGGGGTGTTCACTGCCTGTTCTGCCATAATATCAAGGTTGTTCCACTGCCATGTAGTGCTACAGTATCAAGGGCGTTCACTGCCATGTTTTTCCATATTATCAGTGTTCTTCCACTGCCATGTTATGCCACAATATCAAGAATGCTTCATTGTCATGCTTTGCTAGAGGATTGGGGTCACTGCTGTGCTCTGCTACAGTTTCAGGGATGTTCACTGCCAAGTCCTTCCATAATATGAGGGCTGTTCCACTGCCATGTTATGTCACAATATCAAAGTTGTTCCATTGCCATTCTGTGCTAGGTTTATGAGTGCTTAATTACCGTATTGTGCTAGAGTATTGGGGAGGGGGTACTGCTGTGCTGTGCTACAGTATCGGGTATTCACTGTCACACTCTGCCATAATATTAGGGTTGTTCCACCGTTATACTGTCACACAATATAAAGGTTGTATTACTGCCATGCTGTGCTAGGTTTTAGGGATGTTTCACTGTCATGCTGTGTTTAAGTATTGGAGCTTGAGTGGTGTGCTGCAGTATCGGGGGGTGTTCACTGCTATGCTGAATATCAGCGTTGTTCCACCTTTATGCTGTGTCAACATATTAATGTTATTCCACTGACAATTTGTGCTGGGTTTTAGGGTTGTTTCATTGCCAAGCTGTGGTACAGTATGGGGATGTTCACTGCTATGCTGTCTGGTATACAGTTAGGATATTCCACTAGCAGACTACTCTACAGTATTAGAGTATTGAACTGACGTTCTGTACTACAGTATTAGGGGTTTTCACTGCCATGCTGTACTACTGTTTCATGAGTAGTTCACTGCAATGCTATACTATAGTATCGGTGGGGTTCTACTGTCATTCTGAACTAGAGCGCCAAGGGTGATACTGAAAGCGTAGAGTAAGAGGCAGGACAAGGAAAACTTAAGAGTGTGCAGTCTATTAAATCAAATCATGTTTAATGATACTGAGCATTAGGCACAGAGAAGTGGTCCCGAAGGGTATCAGTCTAACTAAAAACAGCCTGAAAATACTTGAGCAGTATTTTCGGGCTGTTTTACCTCTGATGTCAAAAATCATAAGAGCTGAGGCAGAGTTTGAGAAGTCTAGCAGTAATAGCAGCAAAAGCACTTTGTTTCTATTTTCTAATCTTTTAAGTCACCAAGTATTTATTACTATTACTATGAGAGATCAAGAAAGGAATGAGTAATAGTATAGAAGGGCATTAGAAAGCATTGTTACACAGTCTGTGCAAGGCTTACAAAGCTATCTATGGCTTGCACTGAAAGGAGCAAGCTGACCTGCCTGCATTGTTACTACACACAGGAGGCAGACCGTGAGCCTTAATGTTGCTAAACTGGCTATTGCTATGCACATCTAGCATTGGTGTTGATTTTTCACAGCAGTCATGGCTGTGTTCTTGTCACAAAATTCTACACAAAAACATCAGGCTAAACATTACTTGCCATAGTCCAATGATCTGCATATATGCATATCCTAGTTATAAATTACTCATAACCTGTACCATATTTCAAAATAACCTGGCATTTTGTATTATAGACTAAAAATGTGTGGTAACATGACTTATTTTTAGCTAAGCCCAGAGAGACTCCCCCTTTCACAGTTTCACAAAAAAAAACATTGCAGAAGAAGCACATGGTAGTAGTGATTTTTTCTTATGTACCTTTTAAGGCAAATTCCTTATTTTATTTGTGAGATTACTTCATATTACCAAGTAAAACTTTGCAAGTGATTTGTTGGGAGGTATTCTAAGCACAGTAGACATCTTCCCCATCAATCGTGGGAATCAAACCAGATGTACACAGATTAAACTAGCTGTTCACAGTTAAGCTTCAGTACGTTTTACTGTATTTTATAGATAAATTGTTATTCTTTTAACAGGATACAAGCATGATATTATTTTCACTCCTATGTTTTGTAGTATTGCATGATACTTTGTGATTCAGAATAACTGTAATTCATTTTTGAAAGATTGTGAATGTGAAGCTTTTCTCCCCATCCCTCCAATGAAAATGAGCACTTTTTGGCCAGTTGGACTTTCCCCAGTAAACAAGTGTCAAATAAATAAATAAAGTATAAAAGTGCCACTATATGACATATTCTAAGTTATTTTCTAATAAAATGTACAAAATTAGAGCAGATCATTTTCTATCAGATCTTAGTTCCTTTCCATATGTAATTTAAAAGTGCATTACGTTATACAGAAAACAGTCTTCTTCTTCTGACTTTTCCCAGTTAGGGGTCACCACAGCAGATCACCTGTCTGCTTATGATTGGCAGTGGAGTTTTACAGTGTCGAGTTGCCAGCCTGGCGCCCAACCTTCCACAGAAGGCACACACACACATGCACTCACGCTTAGGGCCAATTTAGAGAGTCCAATCCACCTACAGCATGTCTTTGGGATGTGGGAGGAAACTGGAGCACTCGGAGGAAACCCACGTGACCACAAGGAGGACATGCAGACTCTGCACAGAAGGCACCCCAGCCGAGGATTGAATCGGAACCTCTTGCTGTGAGGTGGCAACGCTAACCGCTGCACCTCTGCGGCCGCCCATTATACTAGAATACAGTATATGACAAAAAAGGGAAAATAATATGTCATGCAGTGTACATCACCAAAAGGAATACATAAGTAGTATACTATCCCTAAAAATCAGAAAGAAACTCACCACTCAAGGTAACTGCATGGTAGGTCACTTACTACAAGGCTGAGAAAATGTGATTCAGAGACAGATATGGCAGCAATGAGAAAGATCAGAAAGTTATCAGTTAGTTAACATGTCTCTGAATTGCACTCTAACACTAGCACTGTTAGACCTGACAGAGGTTGTTCTCTCTTTAGCTACCCATACGTTGCATTGGCAAAGGCATTCTCTAAACCTAACTCATACAAACAGACACACATGTATATACACACACACACACACACACACACACACACACACACACACACACACACACACACACACACACACGCATACACACACACACACACACATGGATGCATTTCCAGACATTCGCTAACTAGGATTTTTTATGGAAATGTAAGATTTTATAGGACAAACCATACTCATAAGCAGTGCAAAGGCTAGAATTTAAATTTTTTTGCCCAAACTAAAAGCTCACTACTGTAGAATTTCAGTGGCTTCTATAATTCTTCTAAATATTAAGGTTTTATGCAACTGTTGCAGGAACCTTAGGAATTTTTTTTTGTCCCAAAGCTAAGGGCATTTTCTATTTTTCATGTCTTTTCACAGGCTGCAACTGCCCGAACTGAAATTGTTCAGGTTAAGAGGAAGAGGTGTGCATGTCTTCACCACTGAAACTGTTGTCTGCTCTGATGCCTCTGCAAAGGGAAATCCTCAATGGTGGAGTAGTGTATGAATTCAAAAGGCCTACTGCAATATGGAAACCTTCTGGGTAAAGACTTCTGCTTTGAACCAAGCCTTTCTGAATGCAAAGGTATGATTGGATCACTGATTATCAAAAGTGTATGTGTTCCATCATTCATTCAGTTTTTTAATGATGTGCACAATCCAGCTTACCTCTGTAGAGCAGCCAGAGCCTGTCTTATAGCTGGTGGCTGCAAGATAAACAAAACCATCCTGAACAGGAAACTGAGCCATCACAGGAAAATGAAAGAAGTTTTCAAAAAAGTTCATAAAAATGAATATACCCAATGGTATGCTGATTGCAAGTCTGATTGCTTAGTATATATTGCCAGATGCCAGCAATGTTTTATTTTCTATGTAGGCATGACAACCAGGACCCTACGTGAACGAATCAGGGAGCATATCTATGCCATAGCCAAATGCAATACCACCAATGCATTAGCTAAACACACAAAAGAATCAGGACCTACACATTGCTTTAAGTTTCAGGTTCTTGAACTGGTAGGCAGAACTGGCCGGTTAGGGGACATTAAAAACAAAGTTGAAGAAAGAGAAGGGAAGTGGATATTAAAGTTACAAGCCCACAGATTTGGCATAAATGATAGATTAGCCCTTAAACCTTTTTTAGCTAATAGACCTCTAAGGCACTAGAATGGGTTTCAAGATTGCATAATAAGTATATTATTCTGTCATATATGATGGATCAGTCCTTGAAACTTTTTTAGTAACAGACCCATAAGGCACTAGTATGTGTTTTTAGGATTTTATAATATTTGTATTTTGTGCTTTTACTGTTCTTATTCTGATTTGTCATTGTAAGCACATGATCTGTGTGTTATTTCTACTTAAACAGATGGTTTTCAAGCTGCTTTGATGTCTGATGAAGCGTTAGCTATAACGCGAAAGCGCTTACCATACTGCAGTTTGTCTGTGTTTTTATACTAATAAACCTGTGTTTTATCTACTGGAGATTCATCTTTATCAAGATTTTGGCCTATGGTGCACCTTCTTATGTTTTTACATTGCTGTTTTTATCTTATTTGAAGGTGCTTTACCCAGCAAGAGTTCTTTTTTTCATATTTGTGACTGTTGGTGATTTTCTTGCTGGGACATGGCTGCTTACTCTGAACAGAGTGATTCCAATCTGAACTTGGCTAATAAATCCATGATGCTGGAGAACTTGATCCGAATGGATGCGAATCCGCTACTGAAACTAACAGCCTCGGACTTAAACAATCCTAAGGCAGTTGAAAATGTTTTTAAAAACAACATGGACATCTTAATGCTAACCAGAAAGTTTGAGAACAAGCTACAGAAAATACGTAATATTCAGTGGCAGAGCTTACACATGGAAGCCTGCCTTAAGTTTAAACTTGTACCCAGAGGGTTAAGGGTACTCAAAATGCCAACGTTCGGGGACTCTAACCCTGAGCTTCTAGCCAAATGGCAGAAGCTAAACCTAGAGACCAGTTTTTCCTATATCAAGATTTTGATCAATCACTATGATTCCACTATACAACAGCTGATGGAAGAAGTTAAGAATATTGAGAACGATCTGTTGAAAGCATTAGGAGATGCTGATTTCATCATATTCACTGAAGATGTGAAACGTACTATTTCAACACTTGACTTGAGACTTGCTCAAGACAAGAAACGCAAATTAGAACGGGACTTTATTGATTTTAATAGAAGCCAAGTCTTTTCATGGCCCCGTGAGAAATTCCATCCTCAAACACACTCTAACTTTAGGAATGAGCGTATGCCTTTAAACCCGAGGGTAGACTTTAATCGGAGAGACAAGAGATTCTCTCCTTTGGAAACGTCATCTCCTGGCGCCGTCGCAATTGCGCACACACGTGCGATTCCTCTGATTGAGCCTCCTGAGATCGGGATGGCCACACCATCTTGTTCAGTCGCTGCAGCACCCCAGGCTCATCTTAAAGATAAAGCTGTCTCTGACACACGACCAACCTCAACGGAACCTTCCGACACCATGGCTATTCCGCCGCAACGTCTGGTTACTACACAAGCCCAAGTACATGCGGGTCAAGATGCTAAAGTGGATGTACCACAACCTCTTGATACTCCGGTTCTACACAAGGGCCATGATGTCCGACGTAAACAACTCTCCATGGATCCGTTCGTCATCTCTGTTGAAGATGAAGTGTTTGGTCTAGGGGAAGGGTTTCCTTCTTTTCCCCTTCCCTACAGACCAACTGACAAGAGAACTTGGTCCCCACAAGGGAGACCGGGGAAGAGAAAGAACACCGAAGAGATTACCCACCCCATAAAGAAGGTAATACAAACTACGAATTAGTTATTAACATATCAGACTATGTCCTGAACCAACATGAGCTCTCTGTGTTAAACAGAGGCTTGAGTTTTATACCTGCAGGCTGTAATGATCTCACAGACATCATTGTTGACATTAAGTTTTTCACTAGGAATTTAGCTTTAAAATTAATGTTTAACAAGGACACAAATAATATTAATACTGATGCAACTATGACTCATATGCTATTCAAGAAACCCTCTAGTTTTATGCCACAACTTCATCCTCTTTTAGAAGCCTTTGAACAGGCATGTGAATCTGATTTGTTTGATTTATCCAATGACAAGAATGTGAAAGCTGATTTTTATAATTTAACCATAGAAGAAAGACAAGCTTTAATGAGCCTGCGGAATAATGATTTGATAGCCATTAGACAAGCTGACAAAGGTGGGGCCATTGTTGTTTTAAATCAATCTAGTTATTCCAGGGGGATGGAATATATGTTAGCAGATAAGGATACTTATTATTCTATCACCAATTATGAGTTGAACAACCTAATTAAATGTGTACATGCTCAATTGTATGATTTGATGTTAAACAATGTTTTAACTAGGGATTTGTACTTGTATATGCTAGTAGAGAAACCATTGGTACCATCTTTCAGAGGCTTACCAAAAATACATAAGGACATGTTGAATCCTCCCTTGAAACCCATTGTCTCGAGTCGAGGATGGTTAACTGAACCACTGTCAATATATCTGGACAAGATGTTAAAACCTACTGTTATGGGAATTAGCTACATCTTGAAGGACACACCTCATTTTTTGGAAAATTTAGCTACCTTTAGCAGTTCTATGTTCAATGCTGGAGACATTCTTGTCACTCTTGATGTTAAATCACTCTTCACATCAATACCTAATGATATAGGCATGGAATATGTTAGAACATTGTTATGTGCTAAGAAAATGCCCAGTGATTCAGTGTCTAGATGCATGTCCCTTTTAGAGATTGTTCTTGAAAATAACGTTCTTTGCTATGAGGAGAGATACTATCTACAGACCAAGGGCGTAGCGATGGGCACACCATGTGCTAACGCCTACGCTAACTTGGTACTGGCACAATGGGAGGATCTATACATTTTTACTCCTGACTTCGAGTACAAGGAACATCTTAAATATTTTAATCGTTTTGTGGACGATATCTTTTTGTTATGGGGCGGCAGCTTGGAGCAACTGCAACTGTTCATTGATTATTTGAATGGAACGACCAGTTTTCTTACCTTTGACTGCTCTAAGGCTACTAGTGAAATTGAGTTCTTAGATGTTAAGATCACTAAAGGCAGTAATAGTTTTGAAACAGAAGTCTATAGGAAATCTTGCTGGAGAAATAATTTTCTCCATCGTCATAGCATGCACCCCAGACACGTTCACAATAATATTGTCAAGAACCAAACTCTAAGGGTCTCCAAGCTAACATCTCAAGACTTGGTGTATAACAAACATAAATCCCAATTAGCCAGGAACTTCATTTCCAGAGGCTATAACCCTGACCATGTATTTGAAAATATTACTATGAGTGATAGACTTAGGAAAGATGTAGGAGCTCCCTTGATCAACAGACCCAGAGACCTTTCAGTTACTAATAAGACCAAGAACAACTCTGATGTCCACAGAGTTGTTATTCCCTATACTAATAAGAACAAACATGTACTGAATATATTGAACAACAACTGGAGACTTCTGATGGCAGATGATAAGATCAAGAACCTCATTGATGAGAGACCTAGGGTAGCATACAAGAATATGTCTTCCCTTAATAGATTACTTTGTTATGATAGGGCTGACAAACCACCGCATAGATCCCTCACCAAAACAGGTACCCATCCCTGTCATACATGCAATCAATGCAGATACATAGTTACCACTGATTGTTTTGTACACCCTCACACTAGGCGTACTTATTTTTTCAGAGGCTATGCTGATTGCAAGTCTGATTGCTTAGTATATATTGCCAGATGCCAGCAATGTTTTATTTTCTATGTAGGCATGACAACCAGGACCCTACGTGAACGAATCAGGGAGCATATCTATGCCATAGCCAAATGCAATACCACCAATGCATTAGCTAAACACACAAAAGAATCAGGACCTACACATTGCTTTAAGTTTCAGGTTCTTGAACTGGTAGGCAGAACTGGCCGGTTAGGGGACATTAAAAACAAAGTTGAAGAAAGAGAAGGGAAGTGGATATTAAAGTTACAAGCCCACAGATTTGGCATAAATGATAGATTAGCCCTTAAACCTTTTTTAGCTAATAGACCTCTAAGGCACTAGAATGGGTTTCAAGATTGCATAATAAGTATATTATTCTGTCATATATGATGGATCAGTCCTTGAAACTTTTTTAGTAACAGACCCATAAGGCACTAGTATGTGTTTTTAGGATTTTATAATATTTGTATTTTGTGCTTTTACTGTTCTTATTCTGATTTGTCATTGTAAGCACATGATCTGTGTGTTATTTCTACTTAAACAGATGGTTTTCAAGCTGCTTTGATGTCTGATGAAGCGTTAGCTATAACGCGAAAGCGCTTACCATACTGCAGTTTGTCTGTGTTTTTATACTAATAAACCTGTGTTTTATCTACTGGAGATTCATCTTTATCAAGATTTTGGCCTATGGTGCACCTTCTTATGTTTTTACATACCCAATGGTTTGTTATAGTATAACAAGGCATTCTTTGGAGACAGTAAAATCTGAACTAATTATTTAGCAAACGTGGACCACTTACTGCAAGGGATTACCCTGCTGACCAGGAAGAAATACATGGAAAAAGACTTCTAAGAGTCCTAGATAGGATAAAGTGCATGTGCTTAGATAATTGCAAATTCTTCTAAACCAATTTTATATTTAATCATGGGCATGTGATTAACAAGAATAGATGGAATGGGAAACAAGATAAGACAGACCATTTTTGATAATCAGTGATCCAATCATACGCATTAAATATACTGATCCCAAGGCTATTGCCAATATCCTGGAAGGTCGGTTCAGTGCCAACTTCACCCCCCTCTCACCCCCTAAATGGCCCATCTCAATACCGGAAGACTGCCAAATTCCGGTAATAACGGCCACACAGGTAAAAAATGCACTCTCCAAAGCTAAGAATACAGCATCCATGGGACCAGATGACATCCCGGGCTGTGTACTGCATGAACTACAATATGAACTGGCACCTCACCTAAGTGTCATGTTTAATCATAGTCTCACCTCAGGTTTTGTGCCCACTGAGTGGCGCAGAGCTACAGTTATCCCACTTCACAAGGGGGGATCCACCTTGGATCCCGGAAACTAATGTCCCATCAGTCTGACAAGCCTTATCTGCAAGGCCATGGAGCGTATTATCATGGAACTTATAAACAAAGACATTGGCAACCTTCAAACACTGGACCCCACCCAGTTTGGGTTCATGAAGGGCCGATCTTGTCTCCTGAACCTGACTGACTTCTTTGAATCAGTCTCCAGAGCCATGGACAAGGTAACCCCTCCAAATTCAGAACTCTTCACACAGCCTATCTAGACCTTGCCAAGGCCTTTGACACCATCCCCCACTCTGGAATCATAGCTAAACTTACTAAGCTGGGCATTAATCCCTACGTCACCAAATGGGCTGCTACCTGGCTTACTGATAGAACCCACACTGTAAAAGTAGCTGACTCCAAATCCAGCTCCAGACAAGTGGCAAGTGGAGTACCTCAGGGTTCAGTCCTGGGACCACTCTTGTTTGGCATCTACTTCTCTGAAGTACAGGCCAACACTAAGGGACTCTGGCTAACAAAGTTCGCAGATGACTGCAAACTGGGAGCCATTATTGAATCCCCAAATGATGTGGATACTCTACAAAAGGGCCTTACAGAAACAGATGCTTGGTGCCAGAGCCATGGGCTCAAGCTCAATGCCAAGAAATGTATAGTTATCCCCTTTGGGAAAAAACATGTATCCGTGAATTACCATATAGGTGGCAGGACACTAAACACCGAAAGTGTGATAAGAGACTTAGGGACACAGGTGGACAGTGGTCTCACCTTCGATAACCACATCACCACAACAGTCAGGAAATCCTTCTATGTGGTACACCTCATCACTAAGGGCTTTTCATCCAGAAAAAGGAGGTCATTGTCCCACTGTACTCATCCCTCATTAGACCCATTATAGAATGCAATGCCCCATTTGGTATGTACCTCTCAAGACATCTGCAACAACTGGAAAGGCCACAGAAATACCTCACTAAAAGAATCACAGGCCTAAAGCAGATGCCCTACGCTGACCACCTTAAAAAACTCCAGCTATACTCTGTCGCATATCGTCTACTCAGAGGCGATCTCTGCTTAACATACAAGGCCATGTCAAACCCAGAGCTGTTGGACATGCTACACTTAAAGAAATCCCAATCCTTCAGAGCCACACGCTCCAGGGATCTAAACCTTGTCATCACAATAAACAAAACATGCTGGAGGGATATGTTCCTGACCCAGGGACTCCCCAGACTCTTGAATAGATCGCCCATACATGTCAAGCAGTGTGCCTCTTTGATCCTCTTCAAAAAGAACCTTGACGATTGGATGGGAGAAAGGAAATTCACCCCGGAGATCACGTCAGTTGCCCTGCTAGACAGGGGTCCAGGGAAGTAAATAGTGTGGGAAGAAATAGCCTGGGGATTGTTTTGGCTAGGCTTGTATAGGCCCTAGGGCTGATAGCCTAGTACCAACCTATGAACCTATAAGATACCCAATCTTCAGACTGCATCACAAATGAGGTCACACTTAAGACGGGTATACAAAGCTAGTAGTTTTTATGAAAACTCTTAAAAGGACTATAGCCATTAGATTCATTAATGCAAATGGGTTTGAAGGGAAATGGAGGACCTCAAACTCACTTTCAAGACATCAAAAGAAATGATCACATGGGCCACAGAACTTTGATCTTTCATTGACTGTCTGTCAGGCTAGCATATATTGCCTCTCCATGCAGAATGGTTGGATTGTATTACACATGCCACAGGGTTATACAAGGAAAAAAGAATAAGAATATAGTATCACCAGTGCTGGTAAAGGTGAGGCGATTGTCATTATAAGTAAGCAGTATTATTTAAAGACAATGGGTCATAGGTAGTTACTAGGCATTCCGCTGGTCCATGAGACCATTAAGGAGCCTACCTCAAATTCCCAGTTGCCCCAAGGCACTGTCTGGTTAAGTGACTTGTTCAAGGTCACACAGTAGGCAAATGAAGGTTGAGGGAAGTCAATCTGAACCCACAATTTAGCAACATGAAATGGGCTGCATACTGCAAGGAAATATCCCGTCACACATTATGTGATATACATCTGTATATATTAAGACAGAAAATATATAATCTTGTAAAAATAGTACATATGCACAGTGTTTGTAAGAAATGTGAGTGCAAGGTGATATAACAGACTATGGAAAAATACTTTGCACTGTTATATGTATACAAAATGGCTAATCATATACGGATTACATAAGATTCATAAGAATAAATAAAAAACACCTATAAGACAAATTACAAATATTCCTGGCAGTTTGACAGAATTCATTGCTATATTTGTAGAAAACAGATAAAACTAGCATTCATTATAGCAACTGTATTTTAAAAAATAATGATTTTTCTGATTCAAACACTTAAGGGTTATTCAGAGTGACATTCTAGTCAGAGACAGTAATAAATGTCTACACTTCTGTTGACCATGTTTTAGGAATTTATTTTGTCAAACACAGCACTACCTCACTGACAGTTTTAAAACAAACATGCACACGCACACACACACACACACACACACACACACACACACACACACGCACGCACACACGCACGCACACACACACACACACACACACACACACACACACACACACACACACACACGTGTGTGCATGTGTAGGTTCCCTGCATTTTGTTGAATGCTGTTTCTTTGACAAATGCTGGGGGTTTGTGTTAACATTGATGGTACCATTAGCTGAGCTGTGGAAGTGTCGATGGTATGTAATGTCAAAACAGGTAAGTGTAGATGGAGGAGTGAGTGTATGTGAGTTAGGGTTAGGTATGAGTAAAGGATAGGTGCTGTATGTTTGTGTACAAGTTTGTGTATTTTAGAGTAATGGTCACGCTTAGGTTAGGGGATAGATGTAGTGTTTGTGTGTGTTTGTGAATGTTTGTGTGTGTGAGTGTGCCTTATGTAGTGGCAGTGTTACAGGAAGTGTTTTATAAAGGTAATGTGTAGGGCTAGGGTTGGCCGAAAGGGGCAGCATTAGGGTTAGGGTTAGCACTCATTACTAAAGAGGGCTAATCTTTACAGTTCATAGGAGTAACCAATGCACATCATTTTTAGATATCTTACTGAAAGTTGTTAATAACAATTGTGGCACTGTCTTGAAAGAAAACTGATAAAAATTATGTGTTGCATTGTAACAGCTGCAATTTCTACAACATCAAGAGTATCTATTTAAATTCATTTTTTGAGGTAACACAGGAATACTAGTTACCTTTTGTTTGAGTTACAGAGAGATAATTTGATTTTTCAAGATGAAAAACAAAAACAAAAAAATGTGAAACAAAACAAAGCACACATGGGTTCATAGGTTCGTACTAGGCTATCTGCCCTAGGGCATTTATAAGCCTAGCCAGAGTGTGTGTGGCTTTCACCACCCCTTAGGATGAGAATACTACGCCCATTTAGGGTTTAGTTTACTGTGCCTCTGTCTAGTAGTGACACCGAGATGACCCCCGGGGTAAACCTACGATCTCCCATCCACTCGTCAAGATTTCTCTTGAATAGAGTTAGTGAGGGGCTCTGCCTAACATGGACTGGGATTCTGTTCCAGAGTGTAGGGAGCCTCTGGGTTATGAATCTGTCACTCCAGCACGTCCTATTTATTTCTGTGTTGAGGTTCAAGTCTTTTGCTCTCGTGGCTCTGATGGATTTGGATTTTCTGAGGTGGAGCATGTCCATTAATTCCGGATTGGACATGGCCTTGTACGTCAGGCACAGATCACCTCTGAGTAGGCAGTATGCGACTGAATAGAGCTGGAGTTTCTTCAGCCGGGCAGTATATGACATATGTTTGAGACCCTTTATCCTCTTGGTGAGGAACTTTTGGGGTCTTTCCAACTGCTGCAGGTGTCGGGTAAGATACATCCCAAATGGGGCATTGTACTCAATCATTGGCCTGATAAGAGAAGAGTACAGGGGCACAATGACCTCTCTTGATCTAGATGTGAATCCCTTCATGATAAGGTGGGCAATAAAAAAGGTCTTCCTAACCACTTTGGCAATGTGAGTGTCAAATGAGAGGTTACTGTCAACTTGGGTCCCTAGGTCCCTGATTACCTCTTCCATAGTTAATGGATTACCACCTATGTGGTAATTTGTGGGTACCTTGTTTTTCCCAAAGGGTTTGACTACACATTTTTTGGCGTTCAGCTTAAGGCCATGGTTCTGGCACCAATTATCCGTTTCTATGAGGCCTCTCTGAAGGATGCTTGTGTCCGCTGGAGTATCAATTATGGCGCCCAGTTTGCAGTCATCTGCGAACTTTGTCAGCCACAATCCTCCTATGTTTGCCTGCACCTCGGAAAAATAAATGCTGAACAAGAGGGGTCCCAGGACTGAGCCCTGTGGGACACCGCCAGACCGGCTTAGAGTCTGACATGGCTCCAGCAACTCTGACCCTGTGGGTTCTGTCCTTGAGCCAGTTTGCAACCCATCTTGTGACATATGGGTTTACATTTAAGCTGGTGAGTTTGTCTATGATGCCCGAGTGGGGTATTGTGTCGAAGGCTTTTGCAAGGTCAAGGTAGGCTGTGTGAACTGCCTTACCCTCATCAATGGCCTTAGTGACTGTTTCAGAAAAGTCGACCAAGTTCAAAAGGCAGGATCTGCCCTTGACAAAGCCAAATTGGGTAGGATCCAATGTCTGTAGGTCCCCAATGTCTTTGTTTATGAGTTCCATAATGATCCTCTCCATAGCTTTGCAGACCAGGCTCGTCAAGCTTATGGGGCGGTAATTTCCAGGGTCCATAGAAGCACCGCCTTTGTGGAGTGGGACCACTGTTGCCGTACGCCACTCTTTGGGTACGTATCCTGTAGTAAGGCTAAGATTAAACAGCAGCCTTATGTGTGGGTTTAGTTCCTCTTGGAGTTCATGTAGCACACAGCCCGGGACACCGTCCGGTCCCATTGATGCTGTGTTTTTAACTTTAGAGAGGGCGGCTCTCACCTGGGCATCTGAGATGTTAGGGAGGCTACACTCTGCTGGGATAGATATTTCTCCTTTTGGGGGGGAGGGGGAGGAGAAATTTGCACTGAATCTGTCTGCCAGAATGTTGGCAATGTCTGTGGGTTCATATTTTGTGTCATTTTGGACTAACTTTGAGCATATCTGGGAGTTTCCACCCAGGTTTCTAACATAGCTAAAGAAGGCCTTGTGATTGTCTTTTGTGTCTTTTGCGATTTTTCTCTGAAAGTTGGCCTTGGATGATTTTATGAGTGATCGTAGTTTTTTGCTAGTACTGATCAGAGATGCCTTCCCTTTTAGGGATTTTGCTCTGTCATGTGGTAGCTTCCTCCTCCTGTTGTAAAGTTTGTTTATGGCTGGGGTCCACCAGACCGGGCTCCTGCCTTTGGGGGAATGGGTCTTGGTTTTATTTGGGATTGCATGATCCATGCATTCTTGAAGGTGCCCGTAGAAGGCATTTGTAAAGGATTCAGCAGTGTGGGTTGTGGTTTCCAGTGGCCCAGGGGCCTTGAAGGATACCACTTCAGTCTTAAGAAGTGTGAAGTTGGCTTTTGAGAAGTTCTTCACTGTGGTCTTTTGTGCAGGGGGTGGGGGCGGGATGTGGATTTCCAGTGAGATTAAATTATGGTCTGATCTCACCAATGAGGGATATACTTCCGGTGTGGAGCATTTTGTCCCCATGTTTGTGATGATCAGGTCTAGTATATTATCTCCTCTTGTGAGGATGGTGACTAGTTGTTCCATCGCATTTGAGTTTATGAATTCTAGGAACCTTTGGGCTAGGGTGTTGGGGCTTGAGTAATGTTCCCAGTCTATGTTTGGGTAGTTGAAGTCTCCCAATATGATGGTATTTGGAGAGACATTCATACTCTCCAGTGTCTTCAGGAAGGCTGTGTGGCATTCCTGAGTTTGAGAGGGTGGTCTGTAGCATGCTACAAACTGTAGGGCAGTTTTGTCTATGGTTAGTTGCACCTGGATGGTCTCTGATGCTTCGTGCGTTGCCACTAACCTGGAGGTGTGGGTATCTTTGATGAATATGGATACTCCCCCTCCTTTTGTGGTTCGGTCCAAGTTTTGGGGCCGGAAAGCATGATATGAGGTAAAACCTGATAGTGCTGGGGTGCTCTCAGGAGCCTTGAACCAGGTTTCAGTCACTGCACAGACATCGATGTTCTCCATACTGAGGAGGGCTTCGAGAGCGTGCATCTTGAGGTTTAGACTTCTGGCATTGAGCAGCATTACCCTTAGTTTTTTCCACTTGTGTTTTCTAGGGAGGTAGGTTTGTCATTTGAGCCTTGCCTAAAAAAGGCACTATGGGGGTGGCAAGAGCCTTGGCCAATATCCGGAAGCCCAGGGGTGAGAGGTCCAAGCCATCCCTTGCGAAGCAGCGTGGCTTGTCAAGCATGTCATCCCAAGCAGACAGACATTGGATCCCCTTAGAATGACACCAGTAATTAAGCCAATTGTTAAAACTGATCATTTTGTCTTTGTACTGTGGCATCATTCTTGGTGAGGGTAAGATGCTGCTCAGGGTCAGGGTCATACCGGCCTGGGCTACATAATCAGAGAGCTCCTCTATGTCTCTCTTCATGTAGTCCAGGGAGGTATGTCTCAGGTCGTTCACACCGGCATGGACAATGACTGAGTCATATTTGTACTTGCTGTGGAGTGACCTGAGTGCTTGTGTTATGTGGCGGATTCTAGCGCCCGACAGGCAGCTTACTGTGACCTTTTCCTTGTTCAGTCTGGTGAGCGGGACATCAGTGTGTCTGACTATGGAGTCACCTATTACAAGTGTGTCTGGCATGTTGTTTGGCCTTAAGGGCTGTGACTGTTTAGCACACTGACTTTGTGAACTATGTGTTGCATGTGCTATGTCTTGAGGTGGTGGTTGCTTGAGTGTCTGCTTTGGAGTCCTCTGTTGTTTTGGTAGATTTTTAATCAGCGCCTCCGAGTATGTTTTTGTGTGTTTATGTGTTTGGTTTGCAGTTGTGATAGTTCTATGTGAGACTGGGTTTGTGGTGTGTGTGGTTACCTTCTCCTCCTGACTGGTCTTGCCAGTACTGAGTTGAGAGAGCTCAGCCTCCAGTTTGGCTATATAGTTGCATCTCTCGCATATATTTGTATTTGTTGGGAGGAGGAGAAGGTTGTCTGTGTACGCGAGGCAATTGTAACATTGCCTCAAGATTCCCAGATTCACCAGCTGAACAGGAGAAGACGCCAGCAACTGACCCTTCGACATGCTAGAATAGTGAAAAAGATTGCTGTGTAACTGAGTCAGAAAGGACCTATAGGGAAATGGGTACTCAAGGGAATTTAGGTGAATGAAGTACTTTCTTTTGTTTAAGAGTGCTTTACCTGTATAAAAAATGCTTTAGGAGCAAGTGCTGAGCTTTTCAGATAGAGAATAGGCTGTTTAGATTGCAAGTAGAGCAGTTCTAAGGGAAAAATTGAAGAGCAGACTTTACGGAGCCAGAAATAGTTTAAACTTGATTAACCGGCGCTGCCCGATGCTGCTCTATGAGCAACTTCATGCAAAATCGCACTGAAAAGAGCCAGGAATTGACCCAAAATGGCCAATAAACTACAAGTTGCTGGGCTGGAACCACTCCTCTAGGGACAAATAGGTTGCTCAGTGCTCCCCACTCCCACTGGTGAACAAAGAAGCTTCCTCTTATCCAAATAAGGATATGGATAGCACAGGAACTAAGACAAAGCCCAGAGATCAGCAAAATCTGAAGACTGGACTATTCTAGTTCAGTAAGGTGGGAAAACAAGGATATTTTTTGTTTTTTTTCTTTTTTTACAGAGACAGAAGAAAAAGATACAGTAGCAAACAGTAAATGCTATAAAACGGCTAGCGCACTTGAGTGTGTTAGCCTAACAGTTAAATTAAAAAAAATAACTTTTTAAAGTGCAAACAGTTTAGAATCAACACAGGTACAGTATAAACAATATGCAGAGCTGTTTTTTAGGCAAAATGCAGTCGAGATACAGTAATTAAAGCGAAAGCCAGAAAAATACTTAAAAATCAAGGAAAGTCACTCTTTCACTCTCTGCTGCTTGTAGAACTCTGCAGGACACCACAAGGAGCTGTGCTGAGTCGTATACAAGCGCAAAAGCGTAAAAATGGGCTTTATAGTAGGGGGTTGAAAAGAGCCAGGAATTGACCCAAAATGGCCAATAAACTACAAGTTGCTGGGCTGGAACCACTCCTCTAGGGACAAATAGGTTGCTCAGTGCTCCCCACTCCCACTGGTGAACAAAGAAGCTTCCTCTTATCCAAATAAGGATATGGATAGCACAGGAACTAAGACAAAGCCCAGAGATCAGTAAAATCTGAAGACTGGACTATTCTAGTTCAGTAAGGCGGGAAAACAAGGATATTTTTTGTTTTTTTTTTTTTTTACAGAGACAGAAGAAAAAGATACAGTAGCAAACAGTAAATGCTATAAAATGGCTAGCACACTTGAGTGTGTTAGCCTAACAGTTAAATTAAACAAAAATAACTTTTTAAAGTGCAAACAGTTTAGAATCAACACAGGTACAGTATAAACAATATGCAGAGCTGTTTTTTAGGCAAAATGCAGTCGAGATACAGTAATTAAAGCGAAAGTCAGAAAAAATACTTAAAAATCAAGGAAAGTCACTCTTTCACTCTCTGCTGCTTGTAGAACTCTGCAGGACACCACAAGGAGCTGTGCTGAGTCGTATACAAGCGAAAAAGCGCGCAAAAATGGGCTTTATAGTAGGGGGTTGAAAAGAGCCAGGAATTGACCCAAAATGGCCAATAAACTACAAGTTGCTGGGCTGGAACCACTCCTTTAGGGACAAATAGGTTGCTCAGTGCTCCCCACTCCCACTGGTGAACAAAGAAGCTTCCTCTTATCCAAATAAGGATATGGATAGCACAGGAACTAAGACAAAGCCCAGAGATCAGCAAAATCTGAAGACTGGACTATTCTAGTTCAGTAAGGCGGGAAAACAAGGATATTTTTTTTTTTTTTCTTTTTTTAC
Source organism: Protopterus annectens (assembly GCF_019279795.1). Lineage (NCBI taxonomy): Eukaryota > Metazoa > Chordata > Ceratodontiformes > Protopteridae > Protopterus > Protopterus annectens. Next base: position 276,997,143 of record NC_056737.1, read on the forward strand.
AGAGACAGAAGAAAAAGATACAGTAGCAAACAGTAAATGCTATAAAATGGCTAGCGCACTTGAGTGTGTTAGCCTAACAGTTAAATTAAACAAAAATAACTTTTAAAGTGCAAACAGTTTAGAATCAACACAGGTACAGTATAAACAATATGCAGAGCTGTTTTTTAGGTGAAATGCAGTCGAGATACAGTAATTAAAATGAAAGCCAGAAAAAATACTTAAAAATCAAGGAAAGTCACTCTTTCACTCTCTGCTGCTTGTAGAACTCTGCAGGACACCACGAGGAGCTGTGCTGAGTTGTATACAAGCGAAAAAGCGTGCAAAAACGGGCTTTATAGCAGGGGGTTGAAAAGAGCCAGGAATTGACCCAAAATGGCCAATAAACTACAAGTTGCTGGGCTGGAACCACTCCTCTAGGGAGAAATAGGTTGCTCAGTGCTCCCCACTCCCACTGGGGAACAAAGAAGCTTCCTCTTATCCAAATAAGGATATGGATAGCGCAGGAACTAAGACAAAGCCCAGAGATCAGTAAAATCTGAAGACTGGACTATTCTAGTTCAGTAAGGTGGGAAAACAAGGACATTTATTTTTTTTCCAAACCCTCCACACCCTCCTAAATTATATATATCCACTCTGTGGTAAAGTTACACTAGAGAAAAGTGTGGAAAAAAACACACACTCAAAGTTATCTGCTGGCTTGCACAGTCTGACTAATCGCAGTAAGAAAAATTACAATGTCGAAAAGACAATCAGAAACTCTGCAGGTGAACCTACTTCAACAAAGTGCAGGTGTACCAGGAACATTCTCATTAAACATATTAGATGAAGTGGGTGCACAGTACGTTTGACTGAAATTGTGTTTGAAAATACTGAATCAATAAGAATTTAAAAGATTAAATCAGAACATTCTCTTATTGACATGTGTTTGTGATAAAATATTGTACCAATAACCATGTTAAACTCAAACCCTGCTCTCCCTCCACTGACAATCTACCTCTTTCCTTCCTCAGACTTGCTGCTGACTCCATTGCCTATCCAGTATCTATACTAATCAATAGATCTATTCAGGAGTCCACCATCCCCACCCTATGGAAATCCTTTTTCATTATTCCCCTGCATAAAGGTGGAAACTCTACAGACCCATCTAACTACCGACCTATAGCTATTCTATCTCCTCTCTCTAAGATTCTTGAAAAACATATTCACTCACAACTACTCAACTACCTCCTTCAGGATAACCTCCTTACTCCCACTCAGCATGGTTTCTGTCCCAAACACAGCACAACTACTGCTCTCTTATCTTTTACACATACAATTGCAGAGGCCCTAGACAACAAACTCATATAATGTCTCTTCCTTGACCTTTCCAAAGCCTTTGATACAGTCTCCCATCCCCTACTGCTAACTAAACTTGCAGACCTCAGTTTATCTTCTTCCTCCCTTGCCTGGTTCTCTAGTTACTTATCCTGCAGGCAGCAATCTGTTAAATGGCTCTTTTCCACTTCTCCATTCATACCTGTCCCAACTGGGGTACCACAAGGTCCCATCCTGGGTCCCCTCCTATTTAATGTCTTTATCAATGATCTCTATACTTCTTGTAAACAATCCTCCCTCATCCAATATGCACACAACTCAACTCTCATCTCCATTTCAGACAATATCTCTAATCTCCACACTCTTACGCAACAGGCCTTCCTATCCACTGAACAGTGGTTGTCCAGGAATCTTCTCATTCTCAACCCTAAAAAGACCAACCTCTCATTATTTTTCCCCCAATCTCTCTCTCACCTCAAATCCACCTTTACTATTACTTCCTCTAATAACACTGTTATCCAATCTGAAGCTCACACTAAACTCCTTGGGGTCATCATAGATGATGAATTCAAATTCAATTTGCACATCCTCCAAAGCATAAAAAAGATTCACCAAAAACTTGATTTACTGTATCGCAACAAAATATTTCCAACTACAAATGCCAGATTCTCCCTTGCACAAGCTCTTCTTCTCCCCTCCCTTCTATATGCTGCCCCAGTATTCACCAACATCCAAACTACTACTTTAAACAAACTCCAACAAACATACCACAAGATAGCTAGATTTATCACAAACTCTCCATACAATACACATCATTGCCTTACCCTAAATACTCTCCACTGGTTAGAATTCCCCCATCTTCTACTGCTGTCACAACTTCAAATGCTACACTTCATTCTTTCCAAACCTTCATCCTGCCCTGCTCTCTCTTCCTTCATCTCTATCTACATTCCTCCGTGGACTCTCTGTACCTCTAATCAGCAACTACTACAAATCTACCAACCCAAAAAAATAGCCAGCAAACTCCTATATAAACACTCCATCGTCCAAGCCGGGAACAAACTCCCAAGAGATGTTTGTTCCATCATTCACCCATCCCACTGTAAAGAAAAACTCAAACTTCATCTACCCAACTCCAAAATATGTTCTTGCCAAGCCCCTACTTAAGCTCCCCACAACCCTACTATATAACTTTTCAGTCCCTCCACATACAGCTAAGTTCTCCACTATTGTGGATACTTATTAAACTCTACAATCAATAGTTGGACTTAACTTTTTTTGTAAATATGTAAATATATTTTTTAGTCTGTAAAAATATTGATATGTGTATATCATGTGTTTGCATTTTCTGCTTTGTCTCTCTAACATTCTTGTATAACTGATTTTGACCATATTTTTGACTCAAATGTTTGAATCTCTGTAAACTGTTTGTGTTTACTTTGGGGGTTTTCTCCTCGGGTCTCCACTGAAAATGGGCCACAAGCCCAGCTGGACCAACCCGGTTAACATATGCCAATAAATAAAATAAATAAATAAATGTCTTATAGGACATTAGTGAAAAAATACTAACATATTTTAACAGTAGATAATCTGATTAGCCAAATAGTGGGAAATAGTCCTTGGTTTGTTTCTACTCTTGGGTTTTTGTGTGAGGAGGCTTGTATTAAGCATGAAGGCTACATACAGGTCGACTAATTTAACCAGGGAGATGATAACATGAAAAATGGTACAAGATGGAGAGTAGTTGAAGAGCAAGATGAAGGAGGTTTAACTTTTGGTGGCAGTTTGAATTGGGGAATTGAAATTTACAAAATTACAGAAACTCAGAATATTTATTGGGGATGGCATGGGTTAGCCAGTTAATTGAGGGGTAATTAAAGTCGCACAGTATTCGACTTAATGGTTTGCTTGTTGAGTTTTGGGTGTTCAGTAAGCAATGAATGGGATGTGGAAGGGAAATGCAGTTGGCAATGATTATTAAGTTTATGTTTTTTCTTTCTTCTAAGTTAGAAAGTAAAGTGGAGGAAGCACAGCATGTGTGCATTGAAGCACTGTCATTATCTGCATACTTTGGGACACTGGAATTTTTGATGCTTAGTAATCCCTAGCATCCCTGTGCCTGGTTACATATAATGGTTTGGCGAGTAGTGGGACCTATAATAGTGCAACAACCAAAATATTCCCCTGCACGTCAGGAACTGCACGGCTTAAAAGTGAATATCTCCAAGTACAAAAAACAAGCCAGCAGCAAGCAGATAGTGTCCAAAAGAGCAGTTTAATAAAAACTACCCCAACAGCATAATAGCATCCAAAAACATACCGGTTTCGGCAATGGTTAGAAACCTAGCCTTCTTCAGTGTACAGCAGGAAGCCAAGACAGAATTGCTGTATTTAAACAGATGAAACCATGCTGATTGGTTACAAAATAATAAGCATGTGCTGATAATCAAACAGCAGAAACACAAAGTTTTTTATGGCCATGAATACATTCAAAAATAAATCATTAAGGGGCTTAAGTACATACTTATCATAATTGGCTATCTTAATCTATATTTTAGTAACACATATACAAAATACAATTTACTAAATATGAAACACCAATTATACATGAGCCAATGTTGAACAAAATATGCATGTGTGCAGAATGCATAATAAATCAGAATACATACTGCAATATTGGCATGAGTTAATCCAATAGGAATATAAAAATATATATGTGTATTCTGAATATAGGAATACCATATGTTCCACAAAACATGTATAATATATTCAATTTATAAACAATCATTTATCCCAGGGCTAAATAATGCTCCTAGTTTCGTGATCCATTTCTTTTCTTTAAGATTAAGTTTATTGTGCCAACCACTCTTAATGGTTCTATCACCAATGATTTTGTCAATAATAGTGAAGTGAAATTTGGCAGTACTGTGTATTAGAGTGTGTTTATATAATGCATTAGTAGTTTTATGGCATCTAATGTCACTGAGATGCTCTGAGATACGTAGTTAAACTGGTCTTGATGTCTGTCCTACATAAAATGAATGGCAAGTGCAACATGCCAGATAAACGGCCCAATCTGTGTTACAGTTTGCAAAAAATCTAATGTCAAAAACAGTATTGGTATTCCTACTGGTAAACTCCTTAGTTTTCAACATATGCTTACAGTTGACACAGTGGCCACATGGAAAAGAGCCAATAAGCCTATCACCTAAAATTGTAGTTTGATATACTTGTGGTAAGGTGGACTCATGGTGATGTTTGTAATGATTAAAGTGACCAGCCAAATTCTTTCCCTTACGAAAAGAAAAAAGGCACTTATCAGGAACAATGTTTTTAATTCTGACATCAGCCTCCAAAATGTTCCAGTTGTCCCTAATAATCTTAATAAAGTTGTTTGTATTTCTACCAAATGTTGTAGTGAGTCTAAGTTTGTTTGTCTTGATATGTTTCTTTTTATATGTTAATAAATTCGGTCTATGTAGACCACTAGCATAATTCTGAGCCATGGTCACATATCCTGAACAACAGCCACGCTCAATGAATCTGTTATGCAAATCCTGAGCATGATTGACATAAGTAGTGTTCTCAGAACAATTCCGCCTGATCCTAATAAATTGCGATTTAGGGATGTTCTTTGCGATATGTTTTGGATGAAAGCTGGATGCGTGGAGAATCGTATTATATTGGGGGAATTTTCTATGGGTTTCAGTTGTCAAGGTGTTGTCATTATTCCTAGTTACCAAAACATCCAAAAATGTAATGGATTCCCGATCGTAAGTAATAGTGAATTGTATTCCCCATATATTATCATTCAGGTATTCCATAAATTCCTGAAGATATGGAATGTCCGATCTCCACACCATCCAGCAATCATCCAAATATCTGCGCCAGATATCAATTTCAGGCAAAAACAGATTATGAGTGTCATCATAAATCATAATTTGTTCAATATAGGCCATAAACAGATCAGCATAAATTGGGGCAAAAGATGCCCCCATAGCTGTACCTCTGGTCTGAAGATAACATTCCTGGTTGTAGAAAAAAACATTCTTAGTCAAAACATGCTCAGTTAGATTCAACAAGAGGGTATTAAAACCAGGTTGATATAATTTAGATTCATTGAGCCAAAATTCAATTGCATCAAGTCCACCCCAATGTGGAATATTAGTGTAAAGTGAACTTACGTCCAAGGTACATAGTAACCATCAATCAGTAACCTCATCTGGTACAGATACTGACACACAGTCCACCATGGATTCCCCCACTCCCAAACGTAAAAACTATGTATCCCCTTTAGGGAACACAGGGGTAGGAGGAGGAGGGGGGGGCAGGAAGCACGGAAAAAGTTACCAGTCTGCAAAAATCTGTTGGAGATATTGACCAAAAAATAAATAATGTATGTAACATTTCTAGCACTATTTTATCAGATGAACAGATATCTCTACTAAATAAAGGTTTATCCTTTATTCCGGGTTTTTTTGTTCCAGAAGACTCATTTACTAATGACCTATTTTCATTTTGTAGGCTTATTAATTTAAAATTGTTTTTTCAGGAACAAGGGGATACTACACATTCACAACAGGAAGGTTTCAAATATCATGCTTCTAATTTCACTCCTCCTATGCATCCAGCTGTTAACCTCTTTTTGAGAAGTGTACTTAGTGAGTTACATTTTAAGCATAATTATGAGAGACCTATGCCTAATAACATCACTGATGGTGAAAAATCTTGTCTAGAGGAACTTGTAAACAATAAAGAACTAGTCATTATCAACGCAGACAAAGGAGGGGCAGTGGTAGTGTTAGATTGGTGTGCTTATGACATTGAAGCACATAAACAACTTAATGATGTCAAATATTATACCAAAATGCCACTGGACCCCACCTTGGTTTTCAAAAAGGACATTGATGACTTTTTGAATTCTGCTGTTGAAAATGGTATTATTGACAAGAAAACATGTTATCAGTTAACAATTACTGATCCTACTAGACAATATATTTACTTTCTACCTAAAATACATAAGGATCTCTCACATCCACCTGGTAGGCCGATTGTATCAGGCATGGGGTCGATAACAGAACCTCTTTCTGAATTCCTAACTATGCATTTAAAGCCATTGCTACCATATGTAAGATCACGAATACAGGATACCACTCAATTTTTGAGTATTGTAAATGATATGCAGTTGGATACAGAATGGTTACTATGTACCTTGGACGTAAGTTCACTTTACACTAATATTCCACATTGGGGTGGACTTGATGCAATTGAATTTTGGCTCAATGAATCTAAATTATATCAACCTGGTTTTAATACCCTCTTGTTGAATCTAACTGAGCATGTTTTGACTAAGAATGTTTTTTTCTACAACCAGGAATGTTATCTTCAGACCAGAGGTACAGCTATGGGGGCATCTTTTGCCCCAATTTATGCTGATCTGTTTATGGCCTATATTGAACAAATTATGATTTATGATGACACTCATAATCTGTTTTTGCCGGAAATTGATATCTGGCGCAGATATTTGGATGATTGCTGGATGGTGTGGAGATCGGACATTCCATATCTTCAGGAATTTATGGAATACCTGAATGATAATATATGGGGAATACAATTCACTATTACTTACGATCGAATCCATTACATTTTTGGATGTTTTGGTAACTAGGAATAATGACAACACCTTGACAACTGAAACCCATAGAAAATTCCCCCAATATAATACGATTCTCCACGCATCCAGCTTTCATCCAAAACATATCGCAAAGAACATCCCTAAATCGCAATTTATTAGGATCAGGCGGAATTGTTCTGAGAACACTACTTATGTCAATCATGCTCAGGATTTGCATAACAGATTCATTGAGCGTGGCTATTGTTCAGGATATGTGACCATGGCTCAGAATTATGCTAGGGGTCTACATAGACCGAATTTATTAACATATAAAAAGAAACATATCAAGACAAACAAACTTAGACTCACTACAACATTTGGTAGAAATACAAACAACTTTATTAAGATTATTAGGGACAACTGGAACATTTTGGAGGCTGATGTCAGAATTAAAAACATTGTTCCTGATAAGTGCCTTTTTTCTTTTCGTAAGGGAAAGAATTTGGCTGGTCACTTTAATCATTACAAACATCACCATGAGTCCACCTTACCACAAGTATATCAAACTACAGTTTTAGGTGATAGGCTTATTGGCTCTTTTCCATGTGGCCACTGTGTCAACTGTAAGCATATGTTGAAAACTAAGGAGTTTACCAGTAGGAATACCAATACTGTTTTTGACATTAGATTTTTTGCAAACTGTAACACAGATTGGGCCGTTTATCTGGCATGTTGCACTTGCCATTCATTTTATGTAGGACAGACATCAAGACCAGTTAAACTACGTATCTCAGAGCATCTCAGTGACATTAGATGCCATAAAACTACTAATGCATTATATAAACACACTCTAATACACAGTACTGCCAAATTTCACTTCACTATTATTGACAAAATCATTGGTGATAGAACCATTAAGAGTGGTTGGCACAATAAACTTAATCTTAAAGAAAAGAAATGGATCACGAAACTAGGAGCATTATTTAGCCCTGGGATAAATGATTGTTTATAAATTGAATATATTATACATGTTTTGTGGAACATATGGTATTCCTATATTCAGAATACACATATATATTTTTATATTCCTATTGGATTAACTCATGCCAATATTGCAGTATGTATTCTGATTTATTATGCATTCTGCACACATGCATATTTTGTTCAACATTGGCTCATGTATAATTGGTGTTTCATATTTAGTAAATTGTATTTTGTATATGTGTTACTAAAATATAGATTAAGATAGCCAATTATGATAAGTATGTACTTAAGCCCCTTAATGATTTATTTTTGAATGTATTCATGGCCATAAAAAACTTTGTGTTTCTGCTGTTTGATTATCAGCACATGCTTATTATTTTGTAACCAATCAGCATGGTTTCATCTGTTTAAATACAGCAATTCTGTCTTGGCTTCCTGCTGTACACTGAAGAAGGCTAGGTTTCTAACCATTGCCGAAACCGGTATGTTTTTGGATGCTATTATGCTGTTGGGGTAGTTTTTATTAAACTGCTCTTTTGGACACTATCTGCTTGCTGCTGGCTTGTTTTTTGTACTTGGAGATATTTACCTATAATAGTGCCCATGCCTGCATGAACAACATAATCGGAGACCCTGCCAAATCCCACCCCCCAACGCTTCACTGCCATGTGAGTCTTGGTCTCTATCACAAATTAAACTAGAGTATGTTTGAATAGGCACAAAATCACTCAGGACTGAGATACCCAAATAGAAGACATATACCCTTTGTTCCTCATAAATAAGCCCAGTTTATGTTTAAACATGGAAGAAAAAAAAGAACTGTTTTTAAGAGACAGTGGATCTCCATTTTCCTTCTCTGTAAATATATCCATTATTTAGTCCTGTTTTTTCCACATTCATACCTGCTCAACCTAGCATAGTTTTAAGTTTCATTAGTCCTACCTTACCTTCCTTTGCTCTTTTACTTATATAAAATGTTTTATCTCATTTCTTTACTGAATTTTAGAATGCTGCCTGAGTCAGTCAGAGCAGACTAGATACACAGATTGTTTCCTTCTGCTGTCATAAACAAAAACAATAATGTAATGAACTGTCCATGTTTCCTTTTGCATGGCCCTTTGCTTTTATGATCACTTTCTGTGTTTCAGTCTGCCTTAACTGATGCTGCTGTGTGTCTGCCTCCTTCTGTGTTTCCTTGTACCACAGCTATAGCTGGTTCATCTACTTCCCATTGCCATGCCCTGACCTAGTACCCTTCAAATGTACATTGGGGAACATAAAAAGTCCATTTTTCAATCTGGCACTCCTTAACTCCAACTAAAGGATCATGGTCCATTGTCTCCAATATGTGCCTCTCAACTCTAAGTTGAAAAACGAAACAAAAGTTCCCCTCTTATTTGCGCACATTAAAACAAAACTTTCTTTTGAAAAATATATCAGACTGTTTGCTACACTTGTAGTAGTTGACCTACTATATCTTATGTGACACACCTGCACTGTCCCAGTAATCAAGGAGCCTCAATCCTCACCACTGCTAACAGTGAGGGACACACACAATGGGAGGATGACAAGTACACACACAGTAAAGAGCAATTTTCCTTAACAGCACAGAGGCCACAGTCAGTCAGGGACTGGTTTCTCCCTTTTCCCCAGATCCTCAATAAGATTCCCCACTGGCACAGTTTATATGGTTAGGATCTCAGCTGAGTGGCCAAGCTAATACCTCTAGCACCCTCTCTGTCCAACCAGTGCTTCATGTCCCTGCCCAAGTAGTTGACACACACACTTTGAGATTTGATTGATATGCAAACACACACACACACACACACACACACACACACACACACACACACACACACCTAGGAAAGGCTGGCACAGGTTTACTAGCTATGCCCCCTTCTGCCCAGACTATAAGGTAGTACCAGCTGCCACCAGTCACCCTTACTTATAAGCTACTATAAGACCCTTGCAAAGGCTGTTTAATCCTACTGTGTAATGTTACTATTAATCAAAATGGTACTTTTGACCAAGATTTGCAAAGCTATTTTAGGAGTGGCCTGTACAGTGTCACCAAATATGTATGCAAGTACTCTAAGAGCTTAAATATGTCTCACACATATCAGCCACAAAGTTAGGTTTAAATATATTTAATAATAAATAATAAAAGAACAAGACAATACTCAGAAAACAAACACAATTACTTAAGAGTTCAAAATCACACAAAATATTTTAAAACAACATTGCAGGACTGTCTCAAATAAATACAGAAAATATCTAAACTAATCTTATCTATATTCCTATCTATATCTAAAAGAAATTACTGTGCCATGGTCACTTATTATTAGCAAGGCAAGTGTAGATGATGGGGATGATGGATGTTTCCAGGTGAAAGACAAAATGCAAAATACATAGTCTCTCTCTCAGAGAGTTCTTAAATTAATAATAAACATTACTGCTGGGTTGTTTGGATGACATCACTCTTTGTCACCTGACTTCAGTTCCCAGGCTAAACAGATACTAACAGAATTTTAACATCTCTGTATGAGAAGCACATATCTCTCAGAAGTTTGCAGAATGTGAAAGTCATAAAACAACAAAACACTTTCACATTTAAAACCTAGTAATTATTTCTGTTTCAAGACAATACAAAAACTTCTAGTGCTAGACATTGTGTCTACTGCTGAACTGAAACTGAGAGATAACACAATCGTAAAACACTTTAATTTCAACTTATTTTTTTGAAGTTTTGCAAGTTAATTCTGTATGTTCCAGCTTCTGCTATAAAAACATACATTTGCACAGGTGTACAGTTTATTTACATTTCTGTTCTTTTCCAGTAGGCTACACTGTGGATACATCCTTGAAGCTCAGTACTGTACAAACCCTGTTCAACACACCCTTCTGCAACAGTAGTTTAATATACACATAACATATAGTTCTCTTATATTTGTAAGACAAGCATATGAATCGTGTTGATATTCACAAATGATATATGATTATTTACAAAATTCCAGCTAGCTGGGCTGGCAGCATTTCCATTTGTCACATCTTATACCACACTCAAAGAACTAAAGAGCTTTGGCCCTCACTGTATATGCGCTATCAACATTCAGAAATGTGCAATAATGACTGATCGGCATCATCCAATAATACCCAATAATAGCTGTGCACACAACTCTTTCCTTTGCATACCCTAACTACACTTCTGCTTCTACTTCTAAATGCTATATATAATTTTCTTAACTTCTTATGACCCCTCTTTGGGGAACCACAGCATTTATTTTCTTCCACTTGGATTTGGATGTTTGTTTCTCATAAGAGTCTGTTGTTAAAGTAATGGCGATTTACAATGGCAAGTTTCACATAAACGTTTACTGTCACATTGATGACAGTTTTTTCATTTATTGTCCTCTGTTCACCCACACTGATTTCATTAATGGCACTTTCTTTAGACACTGTCCCATTCTGTACGAGTCAGATATTCTGAAATTTGATGCACTTGGGCTCAGTTTTTGTTCTGGGTAGTGATATTAAAGAATGACATAGATGCACAGCAGTTTCCAACTAAACAACCATACACTAGCAACTGCCTAAACAAGACAGAGTCATGTGACATCTTACATTCACTAACATTAAGGGAATTTTAGAGGCACAGAGCATGGTACATAATATTCCTTCCCTTAAGAATACACTATAGACACTAGATATGTATACGACTAGGAACATCACATGGTATACATTCATTACTGCTGAGGAAGATACATGCAGAAAATATACGCAGCAATATAAACACATTTGAAAAATGCACTGTAAATTAATAGCAGTACTATTACAAACTTTTGCAGTCATAGCATGTAGCGATGTCATTCCACTTAGCTTGTTTTCTAATAACTCTACTACATATAGGCACGTCACAGTCACTAGTAAATGATGTAGTCATGGCAGGTTTTTGTATCACATCTGGAAATTGGTGTCTTGCAAACTGTTGTAATTATGTCTGTCAAAGCTAGATTGGCTAATACATGGTCAATATCAGGATGCATTTGTGAATTTTCACTTTCTGGTGTGAAGTGTCCTTTACTGGTGATTTCTCAGTCATTTTATTGTACTGAGATGAGAACAGTCCATTCCTGTATAGCTGCTTTCTAATCCTTCTTATGATTAGACCTTTTTTGTCTGGAGATACAAACACATCAGAGTCCTATACTGTTCAGACCTTTTTTGTCTGAACAGTATAGGACTCTGATGTGCTTGTATCTCCAGTTATTACAGCTTCCTGTTGTTCCAAGTATTTATCAACTAGATTCTAGATTCTGATGTCTCTTGGGGTGTCAGTTTAGAGAAAGTCTTAGCGAATCTGTTATACTAGTCTTTCTGTTTCTTTGAAATACAACAGAAAATGCTGACAGCTTTGTTCTCATTTTCTCCCTATTAAAAACTGTAAAGCTAAATGTTTGTTAGGCTGTGGTGGAAACTTTCTATATTAGACAAGAGTAAGGTAATGATCTTGTTTTGATCTAGCAATATAATTTTCATAAAGATTTCTTGGTGAAGATGTGATGTGTTGAATCTCCCAGGGCTGTGAAAAAAAACTGAAATTCTCAGCTTGCAAACTGTCGATGACTATCTGTGATAGGTGTGTCAGGGATACTGTGTTAAGAAAAAATGGCTTCAAACTCATACTAACTTTTGTGATGAGGTATCTTTTAACATTACGACATCTAGGTATTTAGAATAGTAGATGCTATAGATAAGTGACAGAATGCCCTCAAACTGGAAAAAATATAAGAAGCAACTTTACTCTTTGGTCTGCATGCAACTCTATGAGGTATCTCTGAGTCTTTGGAATTGCTTTTGTGCTGTAGTTTATAGATCTGGCAGTTTTTACCATCAGTTCAGTTTTTCTGGAATTCCTAAGCATGCTCCATGCATAACCTCTTTAACATGACACTACATAGCTGATTTCATACAATCAATTGTTGGATTTGAACATCAATTCATATAGCTCAGAAAGTTTATTACAAAAAGTATAGTAGACTTGAGTCAGTAATGACATTGTCATCTGGCCATCCTGTTAGTATCATATTTTTTCTATAACTATAATCTCTATGTTATTTTTATTATGATGAAGGCATTCACAAATGTTGCTGAATCCAGTGAATAAATCAGTGTACTACTCAAAAATATCAAACTCAGCATATGAAATCAGTTTTGCATTTGTGCTCTGTGATCACTGAACACTGCATTTTGTTCCTGAGACTTTACAGTCTGTACTGCACAAATCTATAAGCTACTGTCTCAGCAAATATGGAGATCACTGGGTCTGTGTCTGCAAAAATTGTTGAGTCTGTGTCTCCATGAATCCTTTTTTTCTGTGTCTGCATGAATCTTTGATTTTGTGTCCACATGAATCTTTGTCTCTGTATCTGCATGAATCATTGACTCTGAATAAAGCATTGATTCTTTTTCAGCATGAATTATTTAGGCTGTGTCAGCAAGAATCTTTGACTCTGTATCTGCATGAATTATTGACTATGTATCTGAATGAATCATTGATTTTGCATCTGAAACCATCATTGATTTTGCATCTGCATGAATCGTTGACTCTGATTCAGCAGGAATCTTTGATTCTGTGTCTGCTTGAATTGTTGACTCGCATCTGCACAAATTGCCGACTGTCGATCTGCATGAATCACTGACTCTGTCTGCATAAATACCTGACTCTATTATTGTGGAAATCATTGCGTTTGGCTGCACATTACTCTCTAGTGTGCTGCTCTTGTAACTATACACTATGGATTTACTTACCCATGCCTAATAATTCATAAGCAGACCTTCCTAATGAGTTAAGCTGCTAACGTTATACAACTAGAAATAATAGACCATACTCTTTATTTGTAGAAACACAATATAGCCTTATTTTACCTAGTCCTCTGGATTTTTGCCCTGAATAAATCAATAATAAAGCATTTGACTTAGACAGTGAATTTCTCAAATCCAGTTCTGTGAATATACTATCATGACTGATGTTACATTCAACTCCAGATCTAGCCTGATTATGTGATAAATGTAGCAGTCATGCACAGTTTTCCATTGGCAAAACCATTTCTGAGCCTAAATTAAGAAATTGTACATACAGTCTCAACACAAAATATCAACTTAATTAGCAAACAGTATTTGTATATATGACTAAATTAAGGCATTGGGTTTAAAATGAGAAATGAAGGAATAAACCTTTGTCAGCATCTGATACAAAGCCGGAAAAAGCTGTGGTTGTGTGCAAAGCAGCAATATCCAGATGAAGTGTGCAGAAAATGTAAATGTGTGTAAAATTAAAATGAAGCTAAATATTATGATAAACCAAAATATGAGAAATGCTTCAAACAGTAGGGCAGTAAAGAAAGCCTCAATTATATATGAGACAGATGATGCAGTTAGAAGATATAAGACCTCAGTTTAGTAAGCACCTTTTTATTCAAACGGTTATCAGCATGATAAGTACTGTTTGTGAATGCAGCTGCCTAAACAAGACAGAGTCAGAGGGCATCCCACGTACACCAGACTTATGGGATTCTTAAAGACACACTATACTGTATGCTACTTGCATAACTCTACAGTTGACTATGAGCCATGTTGTTCAGTGGTCACTTGTTCACAGATAACTACCCTATTATAGGTCTCTGATCATCTCTGCCTCTGTAATTGAGAATGTGCATCCTAAGTTACTGTTTTATGAGAAGGTACTGATACAAGCTGATTGAGGCTTGCCCCTTGTAAGACATCCATAATATCCCAGTTCTTAGATGTGGCTGCAATCAAGGTGTTTCCGTTGATACTTGTCATATCAGAGTCTTCCTCTTTCTCTGCATCCTCTGCTTCATTATAAATATGGTTTGTGTATACACTCCATGTATAAACTATCCCTCCATTTCATATCTATCACAAGACGCATGTTTCTGCTCCTCCTTGTTTACTCGTTTCTTTTGTTTCTTTGATCTCTCCATTATAAATAAAGTTATACCTCAACACTTTTTTGCTTCGTTCTCCCTGTTCTTCTTACATTTTGTGAATCCTAATTTGTTTACTTCCTAGTCATGTCTGCCTGTAACACATTTTTATAATTACCATAATTTCAAGACAACATTAGTCCATCAATGCCACACAATCATGTCGCCTTTGCCTAGACTGCTGGGACTAGTGCTTATTTCCATTTATTTTGTTATGTTATTTTTAGGCTGTTCCATGTTTCTTCATCTATACGGGATAATGGGACTTTCTTCTCATTGACTACTACTTCTTATATTATTCCTTGAATGGTGCATACATTGCTAATTGCTCTCATAATTTGGGAAACAGGCTATGATTTTCTTGGTGTTTCTTTTTTTCTGTGCCTCTTTCACTTGGCAGGTTGCACTGTATGGACTTTTTACCTTGACTACTTGACCATCTCCATCCTATATCTGATCCCCCTTTTTTAACTTGGTAATTGAGCCACATGTTGTCATAGATAGAGGAAATAGGCATTAAAGTAGCAGACATTAGCTCTGCCCCTTATCTAGCAGGACAAGGTAACTGTACAGTTCAGAATGTGAGTAAAGAAGGAACATGCCTCACAGGTATTACATTTCATTTTAACATTGCAAAAATTATCACAGCCTGACTGAATGACTACCCTCACTTTTCCAGTTTCTTAAAGTACAGCCCTAAAGGGAAACAATTATTCACACATGAAAAGCTATGGCCCTCTGCTCCCCTTACTTAGGGAAATTCACCCACAGATTACTACATACACAGGTTTCTAGGCTCCGTTAACTTAAAGGGAAAAACTGTTTTTTATTTAAAATGAAGTATTCCCACTCCCTTGACTCAGTGCAACCTCAGAGTTAATAAAACTACTAAATTACAAAGGGTTGTGGTAAAGTTACCACATGGCGGTATGGAATAACACAGATGCCTCAATAAATCATTAAATTGCAGTCTTAAAGTATGTCCCACAGTAGTTAGATCATGCAGAGTTAAAGTGTGGCCAGTCATTTGGGTAGCTGGACATAATTTAAATTAAAACCATTAAGCAAATGCCATTTTCTAGTTTATGTTTTTCAATATCATAATAAGTACTCACATGTGAGTCACTTTCATTAAATTATTGAAAGCAAAGGCCTCTAGTTTCTGTAAGGTAATATCAATGGTGATATAGCTGTAATATAAAAAAGAAAAAAAAGAACATATTAGTCTCATCACATTTGGAAACAAACATTTCATTTTTTTAAATGAGAATAAAGAATTAGCAAACTGATTACTTCATTGATTGTATTGCTTAATTTAAATGGTGTATTTATTTACCATACTTAGTTATAATTCCACATGTAACAGAAACATAAAGATTTGTGAAACTAAACTACTCATCACTAGGTAAAAGACTAACTCACAGAGTAAACAGAGATGCAGTGATCAGGAGAGTATCTGTAAATTAGTGTTTTCAAAATATGCAGGAATGACACGTTTAATAAAATATTTACCTCAGGGAAATCAATGGCTATGGCACAAAGCTAAAATATGGAACGAGAGCAAGCACTGATAGCAAGGACATAGGTGAGGATAAAGGAAAAATGACAAGAGAAGAAAGAAAAGGTGAGAATCGAGTAACAAGGATGAAAGATAAGGAAAAGTGTATGACACTAAGGGACAAAGACATGGGGAAAAGGAATTGATAAGGATAAAGGAACAATGACAGGGGCATGTGATCACAATGACTGGCAGCATGGAAAAGGGAGGCCATATGTTAGTTAGGACAGGGAGCAAGGAAGAGGGGTGAGGGTAAATAAATAAGGATGGAAGAGCAAGTAAGAGGAGTGAGGGTAAATAAATAAGGATGGAACAGCAAGGAAGAAGAGTGAGAGTAAATAAATAAGGATGGAAGAGCAAGGAAGAGGAGTGAGGGTAAATAAATAAGGATGGAAGAGCAAGGAAGAAGAGTGAGGGTAAATAAATAAGGATGGAAGAGCAAGGCAGAGGAGTGAGGGTAAATAAATAAGGATGGAAGAGCAAGGAAGAGGAGTGAGGGTAAATAAATAAGGATGGAAGAGCAAGGAAGAAGAGTGAGGGTAAATAAATAAGGATGGAAGAGCAAGGCAGAGGAGTGAGGGTAAATAAATAAGGATGGAAGAGCAAGGAAGAAAAGTGTGGCTAATGGAACAATGCCAGGAAGCAAGAAATAAAAGGTAACTATAAAGATGAAAATATCAGAGGAAAGAAAAGGGCTGATTGTAAGTGAACTAAAACAGAGAGTAAGGAATATGAACACGAGCAAAGTAACAAGAATAAACAACTAGGAAGGCAGAGGAGAGTAAGTATATAAGAATTACTGTAAGACGAAAGTGGGTAGGCCATGAAATAGGAATGGGGAGCAACAAAAAAAATGGATACTTTAATTAAGATGTGGACCTAGGTAAGGGGGTTAAGGTAAAGTAAGGGAACAAGGGATACAAGGAAATTTTGGTGCAAGTAAGGAAACGAGAATGTAAAGCAAATAAAGGAAAGAGGGTAAGGGAGAGAAGACAGAAGGCTAGAAAGAAGGTTGAAGGTAAGGAAATGAATATGGGCAAACAAGGAAATCAGATACACATATTCTGTAGCAGTAAGCATTCAAAATGAACTTTGCATTCTGTTCACTTCCAGTTGGTTCACACATCTGTGATGTTGTGCAGAAACAAAACTGTGGTAGAGTCGATGGCTGTATTTATAGAAGCTGGTTGGCAATTGATGACTACACAATTATGAATTCATATTATATTAGTTATTGTAGGCAATACAAGTCAAACAGTTCAGACCTAGACAGTTTATTATATTTTTAGTCACCATCTTTATTCTTTTCATATAATTATGACTGGAGAGTTTAATTTCATGAACTTAAATTTGAATGTAAGCATCTTGATTCATGCATGAGGGAAAATTATTTGTTGTTGATTTATTAACAGTGTACTTGATTTAATAAAGTAGTTCCAGTCTTAATGAGTGATCAGGAGATGGACAAAAGGCCAATAGCATTACATTAAATTATACACCATTGCTAAATTAAATGATCCCTATAATAGGACTGTTTAATGGGAAAGCTGAGTTTTTTTTAGTGGTAGTAAACTACAATTACCACTGCACCAAGATGTGTTGCACATACAACTGCAACAGCTTGAAACTGTTTCTATAAAAATATTAGCAGCAAGTTTCAGAAAGTAACACTAACAAAAATATATGTGTACATGTGTCTGCGTGCAGGCATCCATATTTATGTGATGCATGCATGCAGGCGAAAGTATCTAGGAGGGTATGTATAATATAGGGATGTAGTGTTCTACATTGAATGCACAAAATATTGATGTCTGAAACATAGATAACAAAATGTCAACAGGCTACTGAGCATGCTCCAAGAACTAACCTCAGTGCATGCAAAATAAAAGTCCCCCTGGACCCAACATGTGGGGGGCTCTGTGCCACCCATACCACGATATAGATACATACACTTAACTCAAAGATCACAAAATCTCCACAATTCTTAATTTAACCACAGATTATGCAGGATTTATCCACTTCCAGGGAGATTAGCACCACTTATGGGATGATTATTATATAGTCTTCTTTTCTTGGGCATAATTGAAAAAATGGGGAAAGCATATTGATGTCAGTAGATTGAGTAGGGAAAATGTATTGAAATTGCTCTCAACAATACAACAAAATGAAGTATAAAGTGGCCAGTGATATTCTTGTATCAAAAGAAATGACTGCTCATGATAACAATAAAAACTTTGATAACGGTATGCTTTGTCATCATATAGATGTATTTAACATCAAGACCTCACCACAATATATTGTGCAGAAGTCAAGAAAATAATAAAATAATGAGTCATAAGATCATGTGATATTTTACATCCAATTCAGTCCTCACAAATGGTAAACAGAATGTAATCCCTTTTAATTGGTTTTGTACGAGTGTATGCAGATGGATGAGTAGTCTCAGGTGAGTGTGTGAGTGTGTGTGTGTGTGTGTGTGTGTGTGTGTGTGTGTGTGTGTGGTGTGTGTGTGTGTGTGTGTGTGTGTGTGTGTGTGTGTGTGTGTGTGCGTGCGTGCGTGTGTGTGTCTGTCTGTCTGTGTGTCTGTGTGAGAGTCAGTGAGAATACCTGCTTTCAGTGTTGGTGACCTACTTCACTGTAAGGCCTATGTATAAATAGGCTTATACTAGGGGCCAGATTCCAAATGAGCTGCTTTCAGTGTAGGTGACCTACTTCAGTGTAAGGCCTGAGTGTAAACATGCTTACACTAGAGGCCAGTTTCTAAAAGATCTGTCCTCAACCTGCAGACTAAGAAAGTGGTCACTTAGACTGAGGCAAGTGTGTCTGACTAGATGGTTGCTCTATTGGGGATAGGTGGGGTAAGTATGTGTCTGTGTGTTTGTGTGTGTGTGTGTGTATCTTTCTGTCTGTGTGTGTGTGTATAGATGAATGACAGTATGAGTGTGTCAATGACTTGTGATCAGGTGAGGGGGAGGTTTTGTGTGTGCAGCACATCTAAACTTCCTTAGAATACAGAACAAATTCTACAATATTGGGGAAGGGGAGAACACTACATACCACAGATACATGTAAAAGTTAATAGGATGACAACTTTACCACACAAAAGGCATATACGATGAGGGGGAAAACTAGATGTCAAGGAGACATGTAAAAGTTAACAGGACATCAGTTTTGAAGCATGAAGGATGTATCGGGGTAATGACCCACGGGAGACATGTAAAAGTTAATAGAACAACAGTTTTGAAGAATGAAGGATGTATTGGAGGAAACAAAACAAGGGAGACGTGTAAAATTTAACAGAACATCAGTTCTCTTTACTTATGTTGAGAAAACTTTACATCCATTTCTGGATGAGGTTCCTAGCGTCCTCTATGATACTAAGAATATTTTGCAGGAGCTGTTCATATGGTATAGAAGTTAGACACACAGATGCGGTTTGATTTTGGTCACTATGGACATTAATTCACTCTTCACAGTTATACAGAATGATGTAGGAGTGAAGAATGTGAGATGTTTTCTACATAGACTGAATAATTTTACAAATAAGATTAGTATTGCCTCCATGTTACTTGAAATTATCCTGGAGAACAATGTTTTTATTTTTTAAGGTAATTTTTACTTACAGCGTATTGGTGTAGCCATGGGCACAGTCTGTGCTAATTCTTATGCAAACAGTCCTAGTCCAGTGGGAACATGAACATGTTTACAAAAATAACCCTTTTATTGAACATCTGAATTATTATAAATGTTTTGTAGATGACATATTTTTTATATGGAATGGGAACATTGATGCCTTGCATGAATTTGTTGCCTATTTACATCAGACCACTAGCTTTTTGAGATTCAGCATTAAGTGGTCTAATAAGAGTATTGACTTTTTAAATGTTTCTGTGAATTTGGATGCTTGTGGTCAAGCAGAGACCAAGATTTACATAAAACCATGTAAATGCAATATTTTATTGCACAGAACCAGTATGTATCCGGCACTTGTTCATAAGAATGTAATTAAGGGACAATTACTCAGGACTATGCATTTACATTATAATGATGAGTCTGCGTTGATAGTACTTGCGGATACTTCAGCGCAGTTTATATCCAGAAGTTATTCATGTAGAGAGATAGATAATAGTGTTGAATATGTGCTGTCCCTTAGAGCTAGTACTGCTAAATATTTTTTTTCTGATGTTACATCTAACAGTACTGCACCGTCTACTCCCGTTGGAACAGATTGTCCCAGGATAGTCCTGACTTATTCCAGTGATATTAAAGTGGTTTGTGATGCTATTAAGAGGAACTGGGAGATTCTGACTATGCATAGGGATTTGTATACGATAATAGGTTCAGCATCAAAGTTTGCTTTTAGGAATAATAAGTCATTCAAACAAGAACTCTGTTATAAACATGTCTCCTCCCTTTCCAATGTAGAGCTTGTAGTGTGTGTACTCATATCTGGTCCACTACTTTAATTAATCACCATGTTACAGCTAATCAGATCAAATTTTGCTTTTATGTAGAGTGTAAATGTAGAAATGTTGTTTATTATGCAATGTGCATAAGTTGTAAATCATTCTATGTTGGGAAAACAAATCATACATTGAGGGAAAGAATTTTAGAGCATAATGGTGACATTAGGAATAAGAAGTTGACTAATGCTCTGGCTGAACATGTTTCTGAATATGGGTCACATCATAGTTTTAAGTTTGCTGTTTTAGAAATTGCTTCTGAAAGTTTACGAGGTGGGGATATATGTAACTTGACTGAGAGAAAGAACTGCACTGGATATTGTCTTTGTGAGCGAACAGAAGCCCAGGTTTAAATTATATCTCTTTAAAACCTGTGCTTAAGACTAGTAACTTGCTTCATTGAAAGAATTTTTTAGTATGTCCAATTGACTGATTTTAAGACCATGTAACTGATATTTGGGTATTGACTGGCCAATTCTTTTTATGAATGGGGTGGTTATTACTGAGCTTTTATGGTCTGAAGAAGCTACTTTTGTAGTGAAAATGCTTACCATGTCTTGTTTTGCGTTATTTTTAATTAAAGTATTTTGCTATCCTTCTAGCCATGGTTGTCGGAGATATCTGCTTTTTAATTACAATATATATATATATATATATATATATTTTATTTCTCAGCCCTTTATCTCCATAGATTCTTTGTTGCTCAGATTGCAGAAATGTCTGACTGCACAGACTAGCAGTTAGTTATGCCTTTTTCCCATGTAAGACAACAGTGCTACATACACTATCAGTGCTGGCTGTAACAGTACAGTTAAGGTACTCTTTTTTTTTAACAGTAGTCCTTTCTACAACCTCCCTTTCATTTAAAAAAAACTTGAATTTCAGTTTCCTAGTATATGGTTTCAGTTCTATAATTCTATCAAACAATTCTGGTCTTGCACTGGGTAAAATAATTAAACCGTTTTGCAAGAGAAGGATTTCTCAATTATTTAATGATTTTTTTTTTTGTTAAACAGATAATCTCATAAATATTTAAATCACTGAATTGTATCAGTCTACTCCAGTGTATTAGTGTGCCAGTGACAACTGATACTGCAGCATTGCTGCAATATCCATTAACACTTCAGCAATGACCGTTGACTGTTTTAGTTTGTAGGTTGATACACATGCACCAATTGATTCCTTGTGTTATTCTGGATGGAAATTGTCTCTGTATCCCTCTCTTTTACACACCGTTCTTCTTCTTCTTCTCTGTGGGTCAATGATTTCCTGTGCACACCATGTTTCTCTCATTGTTAATTGACTGATGCCAAAAGCATGTATGCAGATATATTTCATACCTGTGGCAGAAGCAAGATACCTGGAAGGATAGTGATGACATCATCAACAACCTGCCTATAGGAACTAAATGGAAGCAGTAACCTAAGAAAACATCATAAAGTATCACTATAGGTTTCCTGTTATTTGATTGCTGTTAATAAAGAGTCACTGTAAGCAATAAGGAACTAAAGAAATTTACCTCTGAATTACCATCCCATCTTGCTGCCCTTTTCAGTGTGTCATATGAAAAGGCTGAGATACGGCTTGGTACTGGGACTTATGTCCTCACTTACTTTCAAAAATTATCTTTATTGAAGTATACAAATCACATTCCAGAGTCAACATAGAAATCAACAATGAAAATAGAATACCCAATATAAGCATGCTTTTTTGGCTAAGAAGCGCACAAAGCCAAAAAAAAATGCCATTTAGTAATCACCAAATTTTGCTCACCAGAGTTCAGGCCTCATAAAATTTGTTAGAAATGAATGCTTGATTTTTATTGCAGGATATAAAAAACTTCAGATGAGATATTGAAGAAACAAGTTGAGGAATAAGACGTAAACAATACAGAAGATTAGTAAGAGTGTCTGACCCTACGTTAATGAAAAAAAAACATGAGCGACAGATACCAATAAACCAATATCAAATAGCATGTAATCACAAATGAAAGCAACCTGAAGGATCAGTGCTGAAAATATCCCCTCCAAATAGTTTATGGGTTGGGAATATGGTTTTGTTTAGGGTAAAGTCTAGGGGTGTAGTTAGGATTAAGGTTAGCGGTTAGCCCATGAGTAAGGATAGAGTAAAGTCATTTTCCAAATGTAACACCTGTACATTTTTGGGATAAAAATCAACATGAATTGATAATGTGTAAATGAATTATGGAGCACATCAAGCAGTGTGTTCAAACCTGCATGCTTCATGATTTTTCCATTTTTGGAAAGTCATCTGATTTGTTGATACTTTCTAATCATTTTTTTAGGATCTTCCTTAGAAATATTTTTATTTATATATTATTTTTATTTTTAGTTTACATTTGTTAACTGGGATGTCTGACTGAGCTGAAGAGACCCTTTTTCAGCAGAGGCCTGGGGAGAAAAGCTCCACAGAGAAAAATTACAGATACATTTAGATATTTAGACATGATCAGTATACACACAAATTACAATAGACATGTTTTTACAGTGGTATGCAGCACATCAACATTTACAGTGGAGTGAACAAACAAGAAAATATTAATTTAAAAATAAAGGTAATTAATAGAATTGTGGTGTACAGCTGAAATTTGGAACATAGGTAGAATACATACATAGGACACAGGTACGGTACATACATTGTAGATTAGCCACTGTTTGTGAGTAAGAGTGAAAACTATTATCAAGTACTCTAGGTTTAGTATGTGTACCTTATCCGCTTTCACTAGCCAGGGGAGCAATCATGGCACTGCCAACTTTGTTTGAGATGTTGCCTAATGAGGTTTTTAAAGGAGGCTTTGGACGATGTGTTTTGTATGCTAGTAGGGACAGAGTTCCATTTTTTAGCCACTGAACTACTATATAGTGTGTCTCCAAAGCTACTGTAGCTGTTGGTGACTTCTAGTAGTAGTTTGCTTGATGATCTAAGAGGCCTTTTGGCTGAGTGATGTTGTACTAGGTTTTTGAGGGCAGGACACTTATTGGGGAGGTAATGGATAGACTGACAGAGGCAGAGTTGATTGTAGGTTAGGAGATTGGGCAGTTCAAGCCAGTGGAGCTGTCTCAAAGCAGTACAGTGATGAGTTCTATATGAGCAATTTGCAGCAAAGCGGGCAATTCTGTTATAGCAGGCTTCCATTTTGCTTAGTTCAGTTTTGTTGAGATTAGTCAGAATAGGAGATGTATAGAGTAGGGTGGATAGAATTTGGGAGCGAGCAATGGCTGATCTTGTGTTGTTAGTAAGAAATGGTTTGATAAGGTAGAGTGATCCCAGTTTGGCATGTACTTTTTTAATAGTTAAGTTGAGATGACTATCAAATTTTAGGTGGGAGTCTATGGTTATTCCCAATAGCTTAGCCTGTGCCACTGGAGCGATTGAAGTAGCATTTGTGGAGTAGATATGCTCAAAGACTATGTTTTTCTAGTCACTTGGCATCTCAGCTTTTCATAAGACACACTGAAAAAGACAGGAAAATAGAATGGTAGGTAATTTAAAGCTAAATTTCATTAATTGCTTATTAATTATGGAGACACTTTCTTAACAGAGATTTATTATAGAATGTTTAAGACATGCGTGAACCCTGACTGTCATTATTTGAGACTACTATTCTAGGGGTCTGGGAATGTCTTTTAGGAAAAACTTCTATATACACTCATCTACTAACAGCTGTTGAATGCTTCTATTGACTTTTCTACCATTATTCATAAAGGCAGGAGGTAACAACTTGTTTTTCCTTGGAGTGCTTTTATACTGGAAGAAGCTATTCTTGCCTTGTAATGGCTATCCAGTTTTAACACAAAACTCCTATTCATCTTCTGCAGCACAAGACCTAACTTGTGTAGGTATATTAATAACCATGTTATGAATTTTTTTCCAAAATTACTACAAATTTCCATTCAAGTAAGTGATTCTTGGCTGATGGAAATTAATTCTAAGAGGATATGATGAACCATTGCTAGGAGAGTGAGAACATTTAGTTGGTGGGCATGACCAAGTAATTTTTTCAGAAATGCATTATTGTCACTGAAAGTTAGAGCTTTATAAGTTATAATACACATTGCAGAACTGATAAGTATAAGTTAAAAATGTTTTTGACCCTTGTGGGTTAACAGGAAATTTATGTGAGGCCCATATTATAAAAACAAGAAGAAGCAGACATACATTTTAGTGAACTGAAATGATCAGCTTTGCTCACTGCGGGGCAAATCTGATTCCTTCAGTAGTGTTGCTGGGATTGTCTTTCATAATCAGAAAAGCAGTTGATTTGATTATTTCACTGTTTGAGCTATCCAGAGGCAAGTATATGATAAAGTAATAATGGTGCCAAAAACATTTTAGATTATTGCAGTACAATCATTTTTAACAAGCAAAGAACTATTTGTCACAAAATCTATTTCTTTGAGAGAATTGCTACAAGAGGCCCCCATCCCCATATTCTATATAGATTGTAGAAGATGTAATAGTTATACTAGCAACAGTTTGTTGAATTACAAATGTATAATTAATGCAATGTTTTTGAGTGTCATGTAGGGTATGCAGACACCTAGCTGTTCAGCATTGTGACGGCTGTAATCATAACAATAGCTAAGTTACCTTTAGAAATGCATTGCTAACAGGTGCTCTGTGATTATTCAGGGAATGAATGAAGTAAATAATTTCCCATTAGTCACCTGGATCTGCAAACCATTTACAGTCCAAGCTTTCCTTTAGGTGGGAGATCAAATTAATTTCATCAATAATAAAATGGGTAATATATTACTGACTGCTTCAAGTATGTTTATAGAAATTTAAGTGATAGAACTCTACATAGAATTTTGCTCATATTTTGGTATCACCATGTTTAGAAATGCAAATGGACTTTGAGGTCACAAGGTCTCTGCCCAACTCCAAGCACAAAGCACTTATTCATGTTGCCCAGACCAAGAATAACTCAAGATTGCCCTGGCTAATTTCAGACTTCTTTCTCTTTTAAATTGTGATAATCCTGGCAGGGTTGCTAGCATCCAGACTTGCAAAGGTAACAAGAAAACTAGTGCCCCCCCCCCCGCCCACATACCCAGGTAGGTGCCATGGCCAGGAAAAGGTCTACTGTCCACTAGTGGTTACCACCCTTTGTATCTCATATTATCTTTGAGGTCAATCATTTAGTGGGCACTCCAGCCATACTGTTCCTAGAGATCAGCAAGGCATCTGTGCATTCAAAACACTATCACCAAAAATCATGTGACATATTGAATGTGCCATCTCTACTTGAGGTACACAGAGTCATGTGATGGGTGCCACATCATCACATACACATACGTTTGATCCTTTCATTTCTCCATGGGATCTGGCCCACACAATCTGCATTATCTGCTTGGGTTGTGGTTCCAGGAAGGGTGGGAAAGTGGGCCAACAGGTAAGTGTGGGTAGGCAGTCAGGGGACAGTAAGTTTATCATTGATCAGACATGGCACTCACAGGCAATTTATAAAGGTTACATTAACGCTATTTCTCAGAACTTTAGATTGTTAACTGCTTAGTAAAAATACTGCAACATTTCTGCAAGAGAGCACTTGCCAGACAAAATGAATAGATTCTAGCCGTTCTGCTGGCAGAAACAGAAACAAATCTTTTTCAGGAGGAAAAATAAAACAGTAGTGGTGAGTACAGCTTGTAAATGGCATTTGACTAAACTATTATGAGGTTATGGAAGAAAGAATGGAGTAGGTAGAAAGTCATGGGCTGTTTAACTGAAGCTATGTGCATTAGTACATTAGCTGTTTCATTTGATATTCCAAGAACATTGTTATGTAGTTATTCATTTCTTTGTTAAACTGAGTAACTGAAGTAATCTGTGGAACCTTTTCAGCTATGCTCAGGACAGAGTAAGCACATTTGGCCACATTTATCATAAAATCATTGTAGATACAATGGCACATATTAGAAGTAAATACAGTCCATTTAAGTGCATATATAAGTTGAAGAACTTTATATAAATTGAAACGCCTTTACAAGCAGAAAATTATGTACATTAAACGGTTATCCATTACATTAGTTCAACAGTTGGTGATGAGACTTGTTGTAGTTTTTAAAACAGTTCCGGTGGTCTGACCCTGCAAGTTCATTAGTAATACATTTTCTTAACTTACTTTATAATACTGAAATCTCTGGCAAGCCATGTGCATAAGGTTATCAGATAAAGAAGCTTACTATGGTTTGCTAGTGTAAGGACAAAAGGATAAGAAAATGCTTTTGCTTTTTCATTTTTTTAATTCTTTTGCATGCCTTTTATCCCCAGTGCCTAGCCTTACCAAACAATTTTACTACTGTCAAAGAAATACTCCTGTTTCCATTCACCTCTTCCCAGCTTCTATCTAACATTTAGCATCATCCCAGTAGCCTTCCATATTGCTTTACACTATATACCCTCCTACTCGGACCCCTCTCCAAATGTACCTCTGGGTCGTTTATGAGCAAAACTCTCTCTTCCTTTCATCCTTTCAATTTTCTCTCATTTACTACAATCAGCTTAATATTTATCTTGCATCTCTTCCTCTAGAATGTGTCTCAGCCTTCACTCCATCTGTTTACTAATAATATCCCTCTACCCTCAATCTCTTTCTATGTCCCTACACAATTAAATCTGTACTTTTTACCTACCATCCTTCCTTTCTATGCCTATTCTACACTGTTAACATACTCCTCACCCCATAAATTCATCCTCATTCATATTAATGCATCCCCACACGTAAAGCTCTAAACACTGATATAGCTCAAAATCACCT